>NW_027006617.1:0-2850 GCF_036934945.1 Oncorhynchus masou masou
ATCCAGAAGCGACTTACAAATTAGTGAATTCACCTTCTGACATCCAGTGGAACAGCCACTTTACAATAGTGCATCTAAATCATTTAAGGGGGGGGTGAGAAGGATTACTTTATCCTATCCTAGGTATTCCTTGAAGAGGTGGGGTTTCAGGTGTCTCCGGAAGGTGGTGATTGACTCCGCTGTCCTGGCGTCGTGAGGGAGTTTGTTCCACCATTGGGGGCCAGAGCAGCGAACAGTTTTGACTGGGCTGAGCGGGAACTGTACTTCCTCAGTGGTAGGGAGGCGAGCAGGCCAGAGGTGGATGAACGCAGTGCCCTTGTTTGGGTGTAGGGCCTGATCAGAGCCTGGAGGTACTGCGGTGCCGTTCCCCTCACAGCTCCGTAGGCAAGCACCATGGTCTTGTAGCGGATACGAGCTTCAACTGGAAGCCAGTGGAGAGAGCGGAGGAGCGGGGTGACGTGAGAGAACTTGGGAAGGTTGAACACCAGACGGGCTGCGGCGTTCTGGATGAGTTGTAGGGGTTTAATGGCACAGGCAGGGAGCCCAGCCAACAGCGAGTTGCAGTAATCCAGACGGGAGATGACAAGTGCCTGGATTAGGACCTGCGCCGCTTCCTGTGTGAGGCAGGGTCGTACTCTGCGGATGTTGTAGAGCATGAACCTACAGGAACGGGCCACCGCCATGATGTTGGTTGAGAACGACAGGGTGTTGTCCAGGATCACGCCAAGGTTCTTAGCGCTCTGGGAGGAGGACACAATGGAGTTGTCAACCGTGATGGCGAGATCATGGAGCGGGCAGTCCTTCCCCGGGAGGAAGAGCAGCTCCGTCTTGCCGAGGTTCAGCTTGAGGTGGTGATCCGTCATCCACACTGATATGTCTGCCAGACATGCAGAGATGCGATTCGCCACCTGGTCATCAGAAGGGGAAAGGAGAAGATTAATTGTGTGTCGTCTGCATAGCAATGATAGGAGAGACCATGTGAGGTTATGACAGAGCCAAGTGACTTGGTGTATAGCGAGAATAGGAGAGGGCCTAGAACAGAGCCCTGGGGGACACCAGTGGTGAGAGCGCGTGGCGAGGAGACAGATTCTCGCCACGCCACCTGGTAGGAGCGACCTGTCAGGTAGGACGCAATCCAAGCGTGGGCCGCGCCGGGAGATGCCCAACTCGGAGAGGGTGGAGAGGAGGATCTGATGGTTCACAGTATCGAAGGCAGCCGATAGGTCTAGAAGGATGAGAGCAGAGGAGAGAGAGTTAGCTTTAGCAGTGCGGAGCGCCTCCGTGATACAGAGAAGAGCAGTCTCAGTTGAATGACTAGTCTTGAAACCTGACTGATTTGGATCAAGAAGGTCATTCTGAGAGAGATAGCGGGAGAGCTGGCCAAGGACGGCACGTTCAAGAGTTTTGGAGAGAAAAGAAAGAAGGGATACTGGTCTGTAGTTGTTGACATCGGAGGGATCGAGTGTAGGTTTTTTCAGAAGGGGTGCAACTCTCGCTCTCTTGAAGACGGAAGGGACGTAGCCAGCGGTCAGGGATGAGTTGATGAGCGAGGTGAGGTAAGGGAGAAGGTCTCCGGAAATGGTCTGGAGAAGAGAGGAGGATAGGGTCAAGCGGGCAGGTTGTTGGGCGGCCGGCCGTCACAAGCGAGATTTCATCTGGAGAGAGAGGGAGAAAGAGGTCAGAGCACAGGGTAGGGCAGTGTGAGCAGAACCAGCGGTGTCGTTTGACTTAGCAAACGAGGATCGGATGTCGTCGACCTTCTTTTCAAAATGGTTGACGAAGTCATCTGCAGAGAGGGAGGAGGGGGGGGAGGGGAGGAGGATTCAGGAGGGAGGAGAAGGTGGCAAAGAGCTTCCTAGGGTTAGAGGCAGATGCTTGGAATTTAGAGTGGTAGAAAGTGGCTTTAGCAGCAGAGACAGAGGAGGAAAATGTAGAGAGGAGGGAGTGAAAGGATGCCAGGTCCGCAGGGCGCGAGTTTTCCTCCATTTCCGCTCGGCTGCCCGGAGCTCTGTTCTGTGAGCTCGCAATGAGTCGTCGAGCCACGGAGCGGGAGGGGAGGACCGAGCCGGCCTGGAGGATAGGGGACATAGAGAGTCAAAGGATGCAGAAAGGGGAAGGAGGGTTGAGGAGGCAGAATCAGGAGATAGGTTGGAGAAGGTATGAGCAGAGGGAAGAGATGATAGGATGGAAGAGGAGAGAGTAGCGGGGGGGAGAGAGAGCGAAGGTTGGGACGGCGATACCATCCGAGTAGGGGCAGTGTGGGAAGTGTTGGATGAGAGCGAGAGGGAAAAGGATACAAGGTAGTGGTCGGAGACTTGGAGGAGTTGCAATGAGGTTAGTGGAAGAACAGCATCTAGTAAAGATGAGGTCGAGCGTATTGCCTGCCTTGTGAGTAGGGGGAAGGTGAGAGGGTGAGGTCAAAAGAGGAGAGGAGTGGAAAGAAGGAGGCAGAGGGGAATGAGTCAAAGGTAGGGTGGGGAGGTTAAGTCGCCCAGGACTGTGAGAGGTGAGCCGTCCTCAGGAAAGGGCTTATCAAGGCATCAAGCTCATTGATGAACTCTCCGAGGGAACCTGGAGGGCGATAAATGATAAGGATGTTAAGCTTGAAAGGGCTGGTAACTGTGACAGCATGGAATTCAAAGGAGGCGATAGACAGATGGGTAAGGGAGAAAGAGAGAATGACCACTTGGGAGAGATGAGGATCCCGGTGCCACCACCCGCTGACCAGAAGCTCTCGGGGTGTGCGAGAACACGTGGGCGGACGAAGAGAGCAGTAGGAGTAGCAGTGTTGTCTGTGGTGATCCATGTTTCCGTCAGTGCCAAGAAGTCGAGGGACTGGAGGAGGCATAG
>NW_027006618.1:0-2850 GCF_036934945.1 Oncorhynchus masou masou
TCAGTACATGATCTCAGACTGTAGACCAGGGATCAACTGGGATCCAGCCCGAGGGCCGTCAGCACATGATCTCTGACCGTAGACCAGGGATCAACTAGATTCAGCCCGGAGTGGCTTCGGCCAGTACATGATCTCAGACCGTAGACCAGGGATCAACTAGATTCAGCCCGAGGGCCGTCAGCACATGATCTCCAGACCGTAGACCAGGGATCAACTAGATTCAGCCCGGAGGGCCGGCCAGTACATGATCTCAGACCGTAGACCAGGGATCAACTAGATCTCAGCCCCGAGGGCCGCTCAGTACATGATCTCAGACTGTAGAGCAGGGATCAACTAGATTCAGCCCGAGGGCCATCAGTACATGATCTCAGACCGTAGACCAGGGATCAACTAGATTCAGCCCGAGGGCCGTCAGTACATGATCTCAGACCGTAGACCAGGGATCAACTAGATTCAGCCCGAGGGCCATCAGTACATGATCTCAGACTGTAGACCAGGGATCAACTAGATTCAGCCCGAGGGCCGTCAGCACATGATCTCAGACTGTAGACCAGGGATCAACTAGATTCAGCCCGAGGGCCATCAGTACATGATCTCAGACCGTAGAGCAGGGATCAACTAGATTCAGCCCGAGGGCCATCAGTACATGATCTCAGACCGTAGAGCAGGGATCAACTAGATTCAGCCCGAGGGCCGTCAGTACATGATCTCAGACCGTAGACCAGGATCAACTAGATTCAGCCCGAGGGCCATCAGTACATGATCTCAGACTGTAGACCAGGGATCAACTAGATTCAGCCCGAGGGCCATCAGTACATGATCTCAGACCGTAGACCAGGGATCAACTAGATTCAGCCCGAGGGCCGTCAGTACATGATCTCAGACCGTAGACCAGGGATCAACTAGATTCAGCCCGAGGGCCATCAGTACATGATCTCAGACCGTAGACCAGGGATCAACTAGATTCAGCCCGAGGGCCGTCAGTACATGATCTCAGACCGTAGACCAGGGATCAACTAGATTCAGCCCGAGGGCCGTCAGTACATGATCTCAGACTGTAGACCAGGGATCAACTAGATTCAGCCCGAGGGCCGTCAGTACATGATCTCAGACCGTAGACCAGGGATCAACTAGATTCAGCCCGAGGGCCATCAGTACATGATCTCAGACCGTAGACCAGGGATCAACTAGATTCAGCCCGAGGGCCATCAGTACATGATCTCAGACCGTAGACCAGGGATCAACTAGATTCAGCCCGAGGGCCATCAGTACATGATCTCAGACCGTAGACCAGGGATCAACTAGATTCAGCCCGAGGGCCGTCAGTACATGATCTCAGACTGTAGACCAGGGATCAACTAGATTCAGCCCGAGGGCCATCAGTACATGATCTCAGACTGTAGACCAGGGATCAACTAGATTCAGCCCGAGGGCCGTCAGTACATGATCTCAGACCGTAGACCAGGGATCAACTAGATTCAGCCCGAGGGCCATCAGTACATGATCTCAGACCGTAGACCAGGGATCAACTAGATTCAGCCCGAGGGCCATCAGTACATGATCTCAGACCGTAGACCAGGGATCAACTAGATTCAGCCCGAGGGCCGTCAGTACATGATCTCAGACCGTAGACCAGGGATCAACTAGATTCAGCCCGAGGGCCATCAGTACATGATCTCAGACCGTAGACCAGGGATCAACTAGATTCAGCCCGAGGGCCATCAGTACATGATCTCAGACCGTAGACCAGGGATCAACTAGATTCAGCCCGAGGGCCGTCAGTACATGATCTCAGACTGTAGACCAGGGATCAACTAGATTCAGCCCGAGGGCCATCAGTACATGATCTCAGACCGTAGACCAGGGATCAACTAGATTCAGCCCGAGGGCCATCAGTACATGATCTCAGACCGTAGACCAGGGATCAACTAGATTCAGCCCGAGGGCCATCAGTACATGATCTCAGACCGTAGACCAGGGATCAACTAGATTCAGCCCGAGGGCCATCAGTACATGATCTCAGACCGTAGACCAGGGATCAACTAGATTCAGCCCGAGGGCCGTCAGTACATGATCTCAGACCGTAGACCAGGGATCAACTAGATTCAGCCCGAGGGCCATCAGTACATGATCTCAGACTGTAGACCAGGGATCAACTAGATTCAGCCCGAGGGCCATCAGCACATGATCTCAGACTGTAGACCAGGGATCAACTAGATTCAGCCCGAGGGCCGTCAGTACATGATCTCAGACCGTAGAGCAGGGATCAACTAGATTCAGCCCGAGGGCCATCAGTACATGATCTCAGACCGTAGACCAGGGATCAACTAGATTCAGCCCGAGGGCCGTCAGTACATGATCTCAGACCGTAGACCAGGGATCAACTAGATTCAGCCCGAGGGCCATCAGTACATGATCTCAGACTGTAGACCAGGGATCAACTAGATTCAGCCCGAGGGCCATCAGTACATGATCTCAGACCGTAGACCAGGGATCAACTAGATTCAGCCCGAGGGCCATCAGTACATGATCTCAGACCGTAGACCAGGGATCAACTAGATTCAGCCCGAGGGCCGTCAGTACATGATCTCAGACCGTAGACCAGGGATCAACTAGATTCAGCCCGAGGGCCATCAGTACATGATTTCAGACTGTAGACCAGGGATCAACTAGATTCAGCCCGAGGGCCATCAGCACATGATCTCAGACTGTAGACCAGGGATCAACTAGATTCAGCCCGAGGGCCGTCAGTACATGATCTCAGACTGTAGAGCAGGGATCAACTAGATTCAGCCCGAGGGCCATCAGCACATGATCTCAGACCGTAGACCAGGGATCAACTAGATTCAG
>NW_027006619.1:0-2848 GCF_036934945.1 Oncorhynchus masou masou
ACAACATAGAATGCCCACCCAACTCAAGTCCTGACCAACACTAAAACAAGGAAAACACACAAGAACTATGGTCAGAACGTGACAGCTGCTCTATGTATCTAGGTATGATACTGTTATAGGATCTTAATTTGATCACTATATTGTTGCTTAGAAGTTTATTGCATTGTGGGAAACACAGATAAGCTTTGTGATTTGCATATATTCACCAAAATCCTGCACTGAAATGTGGTTATATTAATAGTATTGCACTTATCATGCAGCCTTATTTTGTCCAGCTAATAGACTCACCACCAATGGATCAACATTACGGAGGAAACGTTCAAGTCCTTTTGCTGCAGGATTATTTCACTGCAACAAAACTGGATAAATTAAGATCTTACATCTGTACATCTACAGTATATGTATAATTTGTAATATTAGACAATGTGCAAAATGTTTCCTCTTTTTGGAACAGATGGCTATAATGTGTGTTTTATTTACAGGGCAAGAAGAGCCTGTTAACCCAAAGGTTTTTGAGATTGTAGGAAAAACCTTGGGGTTGATTTTCCTCTTCAGCCTGATCGTATTCTTTTCATGACAAAATATATTCCCAGCCTCAATTTTAATATATTTATCATGCTGTTTGTGCTGTATGTGGCTAAATGATGTCAAATCCTTTATTCTTGTCTAGGAGGAGGAGAACATCTAGACTCCCCCGTGGGTTTGACATGACAGACCGTTCACAGGGACTGGTGGGAATGGTAGAATAAACCTTTCAAACCCATCTAGAATGTGTGTTTCAGGAAGAATTGAATGAATACTGTGTTGTGTAACCAACTGTAACTATGAAGTCATTATTCTTCTGAAGTGTCGGTCCTGGCAACTGTTCCTTTCTCTGTGTTCTCTCCACAGAACTCCCGGTTGGGACAGTGTGCTCTAACCAGGCCACGGTCAGTAGAGGGAACCAGGAACCACCACTTAACAACCTAGATGGTCTTTAAGCACAAGTCAATCAAAGAGGTGCATTTTATGTATTTTTCCAATGGGTATTAAGTGTTTTATGTACAATATTGTCATTGTGTATTAGTTTGACATTGATAATTTTGTTACCGTTATAATTGTGTACTCTTTGATTATCTGCATATTTGTCAAATTTGCTGGGGAGAAAGTGTTTAACTGTAACAATAATGGTGATACGATGATGCAGGCTACTATTTGGACCATTTATTTTGAGTGTTGAGTTCACAGAGCATCTGTTTTATGGGTTCCAGTATAGAGGAACTGCTGTGATCAACTAGCTCACTGAAGGCAGATTAAGACCATATAAAGTCAATGATGACCCTCTAGAGAAGACACAGTTAGTTGGAGAGACAGTGGTCTGATACAAGACAGGAAGTTGGTGCAGGAAGTCTACATGATGGCAGAATGGTGTTAACATCTACTAGTCCTTTGTTTATCTTATCTTTTGTGCAGTTACCAGAATAACAATATTATCTACTTTCATCTATTTAGAAGTTATCGCATCAGCTTTTATGTTGAGTGTTAAATTGAAGAAACAAATGAGACTGAATTTATTAAGGTTGTTTATTAATTGCCCTGCAATAAACCTTTACATTCAATTTCCATGAAATCTTTTGGTCTTATTGGTCCAACATTTCACATCTCATTAAAATGGATTCAATTGAGATTTTGTGTCACTGTTCTACACACAATGTGAAATTTTGTTTTTAGACATAAAAATGAAAAGCTGAAAGTCAATATGTATTCAACACCCTTTCGATGGCAAGCCTGAATAAGTTCAGGAGTAAAGATTTACTTAACTTGTCACATGAGTTGCATGTATTCACTTTGTGTGCAATACTAGTTTTTAACATGATTTTTAAATGACTGTCTCGTCTCTGTACCCCACACATACAATTTTCTGTAAGGTCCCTCAGTCAAGCAGCAACTTTCAAACAGATATAACCAGCTTTTCCATTCCCTCACAATGAAGGGCACCTGTTTCTAATAAATCTGACATTGAATATACCTTTGAGCGTAGTGAGTTAATTAATTACACTTTGGATGGTTTATTAATACACCCAATCACTACAAAGATACAGGCATCCTTCCTAACTCAGTCTCCGGAGAGGAAAAACACGGCACAGGGATTTCACCCACAGGAGGTTGGTGGCACCTTAATTGGGGAGAACGTACTCGTGGTAATGGCTGGAGCAGAACAGGTGGAATGGTACCAAATACATCCAACATGTTTTCCATGTGTTTGATTCCATTCCATTTGCTCCGTTCCAGACATTATTATGAGTTGTCTTCCTCTCAGCAGCCTCCACTGATTTCACCATAAGGTCAATGGTGACTTTAAAACAGTTACATAGTTTAATGGCTGTGATTGTGAGAAAATTGAGGATGGATCAACAACATGTTACTTTCTCCGTAATCCAAACCTAAATGAGAGACTGAAACGATGGAAACATGTACCGAATAAAAAATATTCCATACAAATAAATGGAATCGAGCTAAGCAAATGCAAAACTAGAGAAAAGCTGATTTAGACTTCTTTTCAAAAGACACTGGGACACAAATTCACCTTTCAGCAGGACAACAACCTAAAACAAACAGCCAAATATACACCAGAGTTGCTTACTATGACAATATTGAATGTTCCTAATGGTCCAAGTTACAGTTTTGATCTGCTTGAAAATCTATGACAAGACTTGAAAATGGCAGTCAAGCAATGATCAACAACCAATTTGAAAGAGCTTGAAGAATTTTTTAAAAGAATAATGTGGAAATATTGTTCATTTCAGATGTGCAAAGCTCTTATAGACTTAACAAGCGATTCACAGCTCTTTCTGATTTATTTTTATTT
>NW_027006620.1:0-2847 GCF_036934945.1 Oncorhynchus masou masou
CACAAATGCTCTCCATCCAACCTCACTGAGCTCGAGTTGTTTTGCAAGGAGGAATGGGAAAGAATGTCAGTCTCTCGATGTGCAAAACTGATAGAGACATACCCCAAGCGACTTACAGCTGTAATCGCAGCAAAAGGTGGCGCTACAAAGTATTACAGTTTTTTTCGATTGCTAAACGACATTGGGCACAACTGGAGTCACATGTGCAAAACTCTAACTACAGTCTGCAATACCAACAGTCACCTGAGCTAAACAGTTCACATCACCTGCAAAACTCATTCCAAGCAACACAACTCTTAACACATGGCTCAAAACACGCTCAGCGCAGCCAAACACTATGCACAAACCTCACTGAGATAACACACACTGTCACTCAGAACACACTGAGAGTAAAAACACTAGCATCAAACACCAATACAGAAAATACAAACTTTTCATCTTTACAGTTTGAACAATTTCAGTGACTTCATACAAAGTAATTTTTTCTTCAAAGAAAAGAGTGACATTCTTTCACATGATTTATTAAAATTTTTAGAACATAACAATTCTTTAAGGTAAATGAAAATTAGTCTGTAGTAATTTACGGAATTACAGTAATGAGAAAAAAAGGTAGAAACTAAAAGTACATACTGTAATTCGAACAAATAATTGAGGGGCTAATCCTGCCTCTCTCTAGCATCAGGCCACAGGTTTTCTTCAACATCACATCTAATGTTTTCTCTTGCCATGCACCTGGGGAAGAACCTTCTGGAGTGCCTTATCCATCCCTGGCAGTCCTCTGGACTCGTGTCCTCACATCCTGCACGCATGGCTTCCAAAAGAGACATTTGGTCATGTGGGTGGTGACCAAACACTTTCCACCTCCAGGCAGAGAAAAACTCCTCTATTGGGTTGAGGAAGGGTGAATATGCAGGCAGGTATAAGACCATAAATCTGTGATGTGCTGCAAACCAATCTGTGACAGCTGCAGAGTGGTGAAAAGCAACGTTATCGCAAACTATGACAAAAACTTGGGGGTTTCTTACTGGCTCCCCCTGTTCTGCTGGCACTAGCTGAGCATAGAGCTGTTCTAGGAAAGCTATAAGCCTTTCTGTGTTGTATGGGCCAATGAGTGGTGTGTTGAGAAGCAAACCATCATTGGCCATTGCAGCACACATGGTGATATTTCCCCCCTTTGGCCTGGAACCTCCACAGTGGCCCTTTGACCTATAACATTCCTTCCTCTGCGCCGTGTTTTGGCAAGGTTAAATCCAGCTTCATCGATAAATACAAATGAATGTGGTCTTTCCAGTGCTTCCACCTCCATTACTCTCTGATAAACAGTAAGTGCACAGTTTTACTGTAGAAATGCTAGTGTTTTTTTTACTGTAAATATTTTGTATAGCTGTGTACGTAATCTCAGACGTCTTACCTGGACATATTGGTATCTTTGCTCTTTTACCCGTTCACTGTTTCTCTCGAACGGTACAGTGTATAACTGTTTCATTGTAACTTGGTGTTTCTTTAGGACTCGAGCAATAGTTGTTGTGCTGACAGAATTAACATTTTCAAATATATCATTATCAGCCAGCACTCTATCTTGAATCTCCCGCAGTTTTATTGCATTGTTGACAACAATAGCATTTTCTTCCGCATCTGAACATATTTTTCCTCTTCCCCCTGTTGGGGGCCTTTGGGTCCTGTTGTAAAAATATATTTTACAGTCAAACTTACTGTAATATATATCTGTGTAAATATTCTATAATTGCATTACAAAATAGATTCCTGTAATGTTTTCATTTACTGTAAGGATGTAACTCTCACCTGTTTGTATGATGGAAAATTCGCATTACAGATGCCACTGTGGATCTTTGCAGATTGGGTTGCACCTTCAACCCTGCCTCTCTCAATGAGAGACCATGGTTCACGACATGGTCTATAAGTGTAGCCCTTATTTCATCTGAAATAACAGCTCTTTGTCTTCTTTGTCTTCCTCCACGCATCCGCCCTCTCCCTGCCACCCTTCTCCCCCCACGAACCCATCTTCCTTGTTCCATTTCCAAAATGAGTCTTTCTGAGCTCTACCTATATATACTGCAATATGTGTGTGTTCACTAACAAGTCTAAAACAAGACACCTGCTTAGCCTTTCAGCTGAAATTGCAATCAGCAGTGTTTGAAAGGCACAAGGCTGAAATCTATTCCGTTTTGAATGTGTGGTTCACAGTTTAGACAGCAGTGTGTTAGCATTTGAACAAAGTGCTGTAAATCCACAGTGTTGTGCAGGTTGTGGTTAAAGTCATGGGATAAGTGTGTAGAGTTTTGAAAACTGTGTTCAAGCAATGAAAAACGAGCTAGAGTTTGGTCCACATGAACTGCTGCTGTGCAGACTGTAGTTAGAGTTTTGCACATGTGACTCCAGTTGTGTCCACTGTCGTTTAGCAATCGAAAAAAACTGTAACTTAAGGGGGCTGAATAATTTTGCACGCCCAATTTTTCAGTTTTTGATTTGTTAAAAAAGTTTGAAATATCCAATAAATGTCGTTTCCACTTCATGATTGTGTCCCACTTGTTGTTGATTCTTCACAAAAGAAATACAGTTTTATATCTTTATGTTTGAAGCCTGAAATGTGGCAAAAGGTCGCAAAGTTCAAGGGGGCCGAATACTTTCGCAAGGCACTGTATGAGATGAGTAATGCAAAATATGTAAACATTATTAAAATCACAGAAATAGCACATAAAAAAATACTGCAAAGTTTCCTAGGAGCTAGAAGCAGGGCTGCCATCTTGCTTTTTATATCATGTGCCTTTCACTGAGGAGTGGCTTCAGTCTGACCACTCTACCATAAAGGCCTGATTGGTGGAGTAC
>NW_027006621.1:0-2847 GCF_036934945.1 Oncorhynchus masou masou
CCAACGCTCTACCCACTAAGCTGCCCTACCACCCCTACTAGTCCAACGCTCTACCCACTAGGCTGCCCTACCACCCCTACTAGTCCAACGCTCTACCCACTAGGCTGCCCTACCACCCCTACTAGTCCAATGCTCTACCCACTAAGCTACCCTACCACCCCCTACTAGTCCAACGCTCTACCCACTAGGCTACATGTATATGTTTAAACCACCCCAACGCTCTACCCACTAGGCTGCATGTATGTCTAAACCACCCCAACGCTCTACCCACTAGGCTGCCCTACCACCCCTACTAGTCCAACGCTCTACCCACTAGGCTGCCCTACCACCCCTACTAGTCCAACGCTCTACCCACTAGGCTGCCCTACCACCCCTACTAGTCCAACGCTCTACCCACTAGGCTGCCCGTACCACGCCTAAACTAGTCCAACGCTCTACCCACTAGGCTGCCCTACCACCCCTACTAGTCCAACGCTCTACCCACTAGGCTGCCCTACCACCCCTACTAGTCCAACGCTCTACCCACTAGGCTGCCCTACCACCCCTACTAGTCCAACGCTCTAACCACTAGGCTGCCCTACCACCCCTACTAGTCCAACGCTCTACCCACTAGGCTGCCCTACCACCCCTACTAGTCCAACGCTCTACCCACTAGGCTGCCCTACCACCCCTACTAGTCCAACGCTCTACCCACTAGGCTACCCTACCACGCCTACTAGCCCAACGCTCTACCCACTAGGCTGCCCTACCACCCCTACTAGTCCAACGCTCTACCCACTAGGCTGCCCTACCACCCCTACTAGTCCAACGCTCTACCCACTAGGCTGCCCTACCACCCCTACTAGTCCAACGCTCTACCCACTAGGCTGCCCTACCACCCCTACTAGTCCAACGCTCTACCCACTAGGCTGCCCTACCACGCCTAAACCAGTCCAACGCTCTACCCACTAGGCTACCCTACCACCCCTACTAGTCCAACGCTCTACCCACTAGGCTGCATGTATCATGCTTAACCACCCCAACGCTCTACCCACTAGGCTGCCCTACCACCCCTACTAGTCCAACGCTCTACCCACTAGGCTGCCCTACCACCCCTACTAGTCCAACGCTCTACCCACTAGGCTGCCCTACCACCCCTACTAGTCCAACGCTCTACCCACTAGGCTGCCCTACCACCCCTAACTAGCCCAACGCTCTACCCACTAGGCTGCCCTACCACCCCTACTAGTCCAACGCTCTACCCACTAGGCTACATGTCATGCTTAAACCACCCCAACGCTCTACCCACTAGGCTGCCCTACCACCCCTACTAGTCCAACGCTCTACCCACTAGGCTGCACCTACCACCTCTACTAGCCCAACGCTCTACCCACTAGGCTGCCCTACCACCCCTACTAGTCCAACGCTCTACCCACTAGGCTGCCCTACCACCCCTACTAGCCCAACGCTCTACCCACTAGGCTGCCCTACCACCCCTACTAGTCCAACGCTCTACCCACTAGGCTGCCCTACCACCCCTACTAGCCCAACGCTCTACCCACTAGGCTGCCCTACCACCCCTACTAGTCCAACGCTCTACCCACTAGGCTGCCCTACCACCCCTACTAGTCCAACGCTCTACCCACTAGGCTGCCCTACCACCCCTACTAGTCCAACGCTCTACCCACTAGGCTGCCCTACCACCCCTACTAGCCCAGCGCTCTACCCACTAGGCTGCCCTACCACCCCTACTAGCCCAACGCTCTACCCACTAGGCTGCCCTACCACCCCTACTAGTCCAACGCTCTACCCACTAGGCTGCCCTACCACCCCTACTAGTCCAACGCTCTACCCACTAGGCTGCCCTACCACCCCTACTAGTCCAACGCTCTACCCACTAGGCTGCCCTACCACCCCTACTAGTCCAACGCTCTACCCACTAGGCTGCCCTACCACCCCTACTAGTCCAACGCCTCTAACCACTAGGCTGCCCTACCCCTACTAGTCCAACGCCTACCCACTAGTCCACCACCCCTACTAGTCCAACGCTCTACCCACAGGCTACCCTACCACCCCTACTAGTCCAACGCTCTACCCACTAGGCTGCCCTACCACCCCTACTAGCCCAGCGCTCTACCCACTAGGCTGCCCCTACCACCCTACTAGTCCAACGCTCACCCACTAGCTACATGTATGTTTAAACCACCCCAACGCTCTTACCCACTAGGCTACCCTTGCCACCCCTACTAGTCCAAATGCTCTACCCACTAGGGCTGCATGTATATGTTTGAACCACTCCCAACGCTCTACCCACTAGGCTGCCCTACCACCCCTACTAGTCCAACGCCTACCCACTAGGGCTGCCCTACCAATTCCCTACCAGTCCAACGCTCTTAACCACTAGGCTTACATATATATGCGCAAACCACTCTAACGCCTACCCACTAGGCCGCCCTACCACCCCTACTAGACCACCCACTAGGCTCATGTACCCACCTTAACGCTCTACCCACTAGGCTGCCCTACCACCCCTACTAGTCCAACGCTCTACCCACTAGGCTGCATGTATATGTTTAAACCACCCCAACGCTCTACCCACTAGGCTGCCCAACCACCCCTACTAGTCCAACGCCTAACCACTAGGCTGCCCTACCACCCCTACTAGTCCAACGCTCTTACCCACTAGGCTGCCCTACCACCCTACTAGTCCAACGCTCTAACCACTAGGCTGCCCTCACCACCCCTACTAGTCCAACGCTCACCCACTAGGCTGCCCTACCACCCCTACTAGTCCAACGCTCTACCCACTAGGCTGCCCTACCACCCCTACTAGTCCAACGCTCTACCCACTAAGCTACCCTACCACCC
>NW_027006622.1:0-2847 GCF_036934945.1 Oncorhynchus masou masou
CCACCCGTCTGTCCGTCCGCCCGTCCATCTGTCATCCGTCACTCCCGTCTGTCTGTCCGTCGTCCGTCGCCAATATCATCGTCATCGTCGTTCGACCGTCATCCAGGTCCTCATAGGCCATCCATCCATCCATCCATCTATTAACCATGCCGTCAAAATCATCTGTCCGTCACCCGTCCGTCGCCGTCCGTCCGTCCTGTCCGTCACCCGTCATCGCATCGTCCGTCTATCCGTCCGTCTGTCCGTTCGTCCGTCCGCCGTCGTCACCATCCATCACCATCATCGTCGTCCGTCCGCCCGTCCGTCCGTCCGTCATCCGTCACCATCTATCCTCGTACCCGTCCGTCCGTCCGTCGTCGTCCCTCGTCTGTCGTTGTGTTGCCTCCGTCTGTCGTTATGTTGCCGTCACCCGTCCGTCGTTCATGTTCCACCGTCCGTCTGTCGTTTATGTTGCCAAATCCGTCCAAATCCGTCTTATGTTGCCGTCCGTCTGTCGTTTGTCAATTGCCGTCAGAGTCTGTCGTTTCTTGCCTCCGTCTGTCCGTGTTGCCCGTCCGTCCGTCGTTATCTGTCAATCCGTCGTCTATCGTTTATGTTGCCGTCCGTCCGCGTCGTTTATGTTGCCGCCCGTCACAATCGTTATCGGTACCGTCGTCCGTCGTTATGTTACCGTCCGTCTGTCGTTGTCACCCGTCCGTCCCGTCGTTTATGTCATCCATCCTCGTCAATCGTTATCGTTGTCCGTCCGTCCGTCTGTCGTTGTGTTGCCGTCTGTCCGTCCGTCGTTGTGTCGTCACCCCGTCCGTCTGTCGTTATGTTCCGTCTATCCATCGTTATGTTATCCGTCACCCATCCGTCCGTCCGTCCCGTCCGTCCCGTATCGTCCGTTCGTCCGTCCGTCCGTCCATCTACCCGTCCGTCCGTCGTCCATCCGTTACCATCCGTCCGTCCGTCGTTATGTTCCCAAATCCGTCCGTCCGTCCGTCCGTCCGTCCGTCCGTTATGTTCCATCCGTCAAGTCTATCGTTCCCGTCCGTCCGTCGTTATGTCCGTCCGTCCGTCGTTGTCCGTCCCGTCCGTCCGTCCGTCCGTCCGTCGTCCGTCCGTCCGTCCGTCCGTCATTCCGTCCGTCCGTTGTGCCGTCCGTCCGTCGTTATGTCCGTCCGTCCCGTCGTTGTGTTGCCGTCCGTCTGTCGTTCCGTCCGTCGTCCGTCGTTGTCCGTTGCCGTCCGTCCGTCCGTCCGTCCGTTGCCGTCCGTCCGTCGTTATGTTGTCCGTCCGTCTGTCGTTGTATTTCCGTCGATCCGTCCGATTTATGTCCGTCGTCTGTCTGTCGTCCCGTACCGTCGTCCGTCCGTCCCGTCCGTCCGTCCGTCCGTCGTTTATGTCCGTCCGTCGTCCGTCCGTCCGTCCGTCCGTCCGTCCGTCCGTCCGTCGTTCCGTCCGTCCCGTCCGTCCGTTGCCGTCCGTCCGTCGTCCGTCCGTCCGTCTGTCCCGTCCGTCCGTCCGTCCGTCGTTCCGTTGCCGTCCGTCCGTCCGTCGTGCCGTCCCGTCCCGTGCCGTCCGTCCCGTTATGTCCCGTCCGTCCGTCCCGTCCCGTCCGTCCGTCCGTCCGTTATGTTGCCGTCCGTCCGTCCGTCCGTCCGTCCCGTCCGTCCGTCGTTGTATTGCCGTCCGTCCGTCCGTCGGGGTCCGTCCGTCCGTCGGGGTCCGTCCGTCCGTCCGTCGGGGTCCGTCCGTCCGTCCGTCCGTCGTCCGTCCGTCCGTCCGTCTGTCGTTTATGTTCCGTCCGTCCGTAATCATGTTGCCGTCCGTCCGTCGTTCCGTCCGTCCGTCGTCTGTCCGTCCGTCCGTCCCGTCCTGTCGTTTATCCCGTTTCCGTCCGTCCGTCCGTATGTTGCCGTCCGTCCGTCCGTCCGTCCGTTGCCGTCCGTCCGTCGTTATCCCGTCCGTCCGTCCGTCCGTTGCCGTCCGTCCGTCCGTCCGTACCGTCCGTCCGTCCGTTCCGTTGCCGTCCGTCCGTCGTCCGTCCGTCCGTCGTCCGTCCGTCGTTCCCCGTCCGTCCGTCCCGTCCCGTCGTCCGTCCCGTGCCGTCCCGTCCGTCCGTCCGTCCGTCCGTCCGTCCCGTCCGTCCGTCGTTTGTGTTGCCGTCCGTCCGTCGTTATGTTGCCGTCCGTCCGTCACAATCGTAATCGTTGCCGTCCGTCATCGTTGTGTTACCGTCCGTCCGTCTTTCGTTATGTTACCGTCAAATCCCGTCGTTGTATTGCCGTCCGTCTGTCGTTTATGTTGCCGTCCGTCCGTCGTTATCGTTGCCAAATCCGTCCGTCGTCCGTCCGTCCGTCCGTCCGTCCGTCCGTCCTCGTCCGTCCGTCCGTCTGTCCGTCCATCCGTCTGTCCCGTCCGTCCGTCCGTCCGTCATGCCCGTCCGTCGTAATCCGTCCGTCCGTCTGTCCTCCGTCCGTCCGTCTGTCCGTCATGTCCGTCTGTCCGTCCGTCCATCCGCCGTCCGTCTGTCCGTCCGCTCCGTCCGTCTGTCCGTCATCCGCTCCCGTCCGTCACCCGTCCGTCCGTCCGTCCCGTCCGTCCGTCTATCCGTCCGTCCGTCATCCGTCCGCATCCGTCCATCTGTCCGTCCGTCCGTCCGTCATCCGTCACGTCCGTCCGTCCGTCCATCACGTCCGTCCGTCCGCTCATGTCCGTCCCGTCCGTCCGTCCGTCACGTCCGTCATCCGCCCGTCCGTCCGTCCGTCCGTCCGACCAGTCCCGTCCGTCCGTCCCTCATGCCCGTCCGTCCGTCCGTCCCGTCCGTCCGTCACGTCCGTCCGTCCGTCCGTCCGTCCGTCC
>NW_027006623.1:0-2846 GCF_036934945.1 Oncorhynchus masou masou
TTAATAACTCCTCTATATCTGACTGGCTGAATAACTCCTCTATATCTGACTGGGTGAATAACTCCTCTATATCTGACTGGGTTAAAAACTCCTCTAAATCTGACTGGGTTAATAACCCCTCTGACTGGGTAAATAACCCCTCTATATCTTACTGGGTTAATAACTCCTCTATTTCTGACTGGGTTAATAACTCCTCTATTTCTGACTGGGTTAATAACCCCTCTATATCTGACTGGGTTAATAACTCCTCTATATCTGACTGGGTTAATAACTCCTCTAAATCTGACTGGGTTAATAACTCCTCTATATCTGACTGGGTAAATAACTCCTCTATATCTGACTGGGTTCATAACTCCTCTATATCTGACTGGGTAAATAACTCCTCTATATCTGACTGGGTAAATAAGTCCTCTATATCTGACTGGGTTAATAAACCCTCTATATCTGACTGGGTAAATAACTCCTCTATATCTGACTGGGTTAATAACTCCTCTATATCTGACTGGGTGAATAACTCCTCTATATCTGACTGGGTTAATAACTCCACTGACTGGGTCAATAACTCCTCTATATCTGACTGGGTAAATAACTCCTATGTATCTGACTGGGTTAATAACACCTCTATATCTGACTGGGTTAATAACTCCTCTATATCTGACTGGGTTAATAACTCCTCTATATCTGACTGGGTAAATAAATCCTCTGACTGGGTGAATAACTCCTCTATATCTGACTGGGTAAATAACTCCTATATATCTGACTGGGTAAATAAGTCCTCTTTATCTGACTGGGTTAATAAACCCTCTATATCTGACTGGGTTAATAGCTCCTCTATATCTGACTGGGTAAATAAATCCTCTGACTGGGTTAATAACTCCTCTATATCTGACTTTGTTAATAACTCTATATCTGACTGGGAAAATAACTCCTCTATATCTGACTGGGTAAATAACTCCTCTATATCTGACTGAGTTAATAACTCCTCTATATCTGACTGGGTCAATAACTCCTCTATATCTGACTGGGTAAATAACTCCTCTATATCTGACTGGGTTAATAACTCCTCTATATCTGACTGGGTTAATAACTCCTCTATATCTGACTGGGTTAATAACTCCTCTGACTGGGTAAATAACTCCTCTATATCTGACTGGGTTAATAACTCCTCTATATCTGACTTGGTAAATAACTCCTCTATATCTGACTGGGTTAATAACTCCTCTATATCTGACTGGGTTAATAACCCTTCTATATCTGACTGGGTTAATAACTCCTCTATATCTGACTGAGTACATAACTCCTCTATATCTGACTGGGTAAATAACTCCTCCATATCTGACTGGGTTAATAACTCCTCTATAACTGACTGGGTTAATAACTCCTCTGACTGGGTTAATAACTCCTCTATATCTGACTGGGTAAATAACCCCTCTATATCTGACTGGGTTAATAACTCCTCTATATCTGACTGGGTAAATAACTCCTCTATATCTGACTGGGTTAATAACTCCTCTATATCTGACTGGGTAAATAACTCCTCTATATCTGACTGGGTTAATAACTCCTCTATATCTGACTGAGTAAATAACTCCTCTATATCTGACTGGGTAAATAACTCCTCTATATCTGACTGGGTTAATAACTCCTCTATAACTGACTGGGTTAATAACTCCTCTGACTGGGTTAATAACTCCTCTATATCTGACTGGTTAAATAACCCCTCTATATCTGACTGGGTTAATAACTCCTCTATATCTGACTGGGTTAATAACTCCTCTATATCTGACTGGGTAAATAAATCCTCTGACTGGGTTAATAACTCCTCTATATCTGACTTTGTTAATAACTCTATATCTGACTGGGAAAATAACTCCTCTATATCTGACTGGGTAAATAACTCCTCTATATCTGACTGGGTTAATAACTCCTCTATATCTGACTGGGTTAATAACTCCTCTATATCTGACTGGGTTAATAACACCTCTATATCTGACTGGGTTAATAACTCCTCTGACTGGGTAAATAACTCCTCTATATCTGACTGGGTTAATAACCCCTCTATATCTGACTTGGTAAATAACTCCTCTATATCTGACTGGGTTAATAACTCCTCTATATCTGACTGGGTTAATAACTCCTCTGACTGGGTAAATAATTCCTCTATATCTGACTGGGTTAATAACTCCTCTATATCTGACTTGGTAAATAACTCCTCTATATCTGACTGGGTTAATAACTCCTCTATAACTGACTGGGTTAATAACCCTTCTATATCTGACTGGGTTAATAACTCCTCTATATCTGACTGAGTACATAACTCCTCTATATCTGACTGGGTAAATAACTCCTCCATATATGACTGGGTTAATAACTCCTCTTTAACTGACTGGGTTAATAACTCCTCTGACTGGGTTAATAACTCCTCTATATCTGACTGGGTAAATAACCCCTCTATATCTGACTGGGTTAATAACTCCTCTATATCTGACTGGGTAAATAACTCCTCTATATCTGACTGGGTTAACAACTCCTCTATATCTGACTGGGTAAATAACTCCTCTATATCTGACTGGGTTAATAACTCCTCTATATCTGACTGAGTAAATAACTCCTCTATATCTGACTGGGTTAATAACTCCTCTATATCTGACTGAGTAAATAACTCCTCTATATCTGACTGGGTTAATAACTCCTCTATAACTGACTGGGTTAATAACTCCTCTGACTGGGTTAATAACTCCTCTATATCTGACTGGTTAAATAACCCCTCTATATCTGACTGGGTTATTAACTCCTCTATATCTGACTGGGTTAATAACTCCTCTATATCTGACTGGGTAAATAAA
>NW_027006624.1:0-2843 GCF_036934945.1 Oncorhynchus masou masou
TCAACAGCATCAATGTGACAGTATAATTTTAAACTGTCCCCTCGCCCTTACCCGTGCGCGAACCAGGGACCTTCTGCACACATCAACAACAGTCACCCACAAAGCATCGTTACCCATCGCTCCACAAAAGCTGCGGCCCTTGCAGAGCAAGGGGAACTACTACTTCAAGGTCTCAGAGCAAGTGACGACATCGATTGAAACGCTATTTAGCGCACCGCAAACTAAGCTAGCCGTTTCACATCCGTTACACTCACCCCCCTTTTGACCTTCCTCCTTTTCCACAGCAACCAGTGATCCGGGTCAACAGCATCAATGTGACAGTATAATTTTAAACTGTCCCCTCGCCCTTACCCGGGCGCGAACCAGGGACCTTCTGCACACATCAACAACAGTCACAGAGCAAGTGACGTCACCGATTGAAATGCTATTTAGCGCACCGCTAACTAAGCTAGCCGTTTCACATCCGTTACACTACTACTACTGCTACTACTACTATTACTACTATTACTACTACTGCTGCTACTACTGCTTCTACTACTGCTACTACTACTAGTACTACTACTGCTGCTGCTACTACTACTACTACTACTACTACTACTACTACTGCTACTACAACTACTACTACTACTACTCCCCTCACAAATAAATGCTTCCATTGTTCAGAATGAGAAGTATGTATGAGTGGTGCATACATAGTAGTGTGTAATCATTGCTGTCACATTTAGTTGACTCCAGCATAAGCTATATGGTTAAAGGGAGGACAGGCAGGTATCACAGATATTTACTCTGTCACCCACACCCATTTGTAACACACTCTCTCAGGATACCAACATTACACAAGGAAATGTCTCCACCTTAGTCATGTCAAATAGACCATAGACAAATATTGTCAAGAAAGCCTTGAGAGGAGCAGTGGTTAGAGAGTTGGACTAGTAACTGAAAGGTTGCAAGTTCATATCCCTGAGCTGACAAGGTACAAATCTGTTGTTCTGCCCCTGAACAGGCAGTTAACCCAATGTTCCTAGGCCGTCATTGAAAATAAGAATTTGTTCTTAACCTACTTGCCTAGTTAAATAAAGGTAAAATAAATAAAAATACTGTGTTTGAGTGTTTTGGTGAGCTTCCTCCTCCCTCCGTCCCCCTTTCAGGACGACCAACTCCTCGGTTCCAGCGGAGCATATCAGACCACTCTGACCTGCGTGCCTGGAGGCCCCCAGGATACTCCCACACCTTGCTGGGTCCTGATACCAAAGAGGAGTATCTCAATAGGTTGAAATGGCATCCTTTCCTTGTCTCCTTTCCTCATTTGAACTCAATGTGCATTGTAAATTAGGGAGAGGACACTATTGAGCTGTACCCGCATGTCAGACTCCAAACACTGCAGCCTGGCCAGTTTACCTCAGTCCTCAAGGGCCTTTGCACTACAGATTCCAAAATGTCCCTTTTGACCCAAAGATTGCATCTGCGACCCTGAATTCTCACATTGTGTCCCAGAGAAATGAAACAGATTACACATGTCACAGGGACCTTAATCAGAGCTGTGCAATCTGCCGATCTGAGGCAGTGAGAGAGGGTGACACCTGCGATTCATCACTCTGTATGTATATATGTGTGTGTGTGTGTGTGTTCGTGTGTGTGTGTGTGCGCACATGTGCATGCGTCCATCCATGTATGCGTGTGTGAGCTTGTGTGTGTGTGTGCCCGCTTGACCCTTATCCCCTCCTCTCTTCTCCAGACCATTCGGAGACCTTACTCCCTTACTCACCTCGCTCATCAACTCATCCCTGACCGCTGGCTACGCCCCTTCCGTCTTCAAGAGAGCGAGAGTTGCACCCCTTCTGAAAAAACCTACACTGATCCTCCGATGTCAACAACTACAGACCAGTATCCCTTCTTTTCTTTTCTCTCCAAAACTCTTGAATGTGCCGTCCTTGGCCAGCTCTCCGCTATCTCTCTCAGAATGACCTTCTTGATCAAATCAGTCAGGTTTCAAGACTAGTCATTCAACTGAGACTAACTCTTCTCTGTATCACGGAGGCGCTCCACTGCTAAAGCTAACTCTCTCTCCTCTGCTCTCTGTCCTTCTAGACCCTATCGGCTGCCGATACTGTGAACCATCAGATCCTCCTCTCCACCCTCTCCGAGTTGGGCATCTCCGGCGCGGCCCACGCTTGGATTGCGTCCTACCTGACAGGTCACTCCTACCAGGTGGCCGTGGCGAAATCTGTCTCCTCGCCACGCGCTCTCACACTGGTGTCCCCAAGGGCTCTGTTCTGAGCCCTCTCCTATTCTCGCTATACACACCGTCACTTGGCTCTGTCATAACCTGGGATCTGTGTGGCTCAGTCGGTGGTGTGGCGCTTGCAACGCCAAGCGTCGTGGGTTCGATTCCCGCTAGGGCCACCCATCTGTAAAAGTAGTGGCCCCAGCCGACTTGTAAGTCGCTTTGGACAAAAGCGTCTGCTAAATGGGATTTATTATTATTATTATTTATTATAACCTCACATGGTCTCTCCTATCATTGCTATGCAGACGACACACAATTAATCTTCTCCTTTCCCCCTTCTGATGACCAGGTGGCGAATCGCATCTCTGCATGTCTGGCAGACATATCAGTGTGGATGACGGATCACCACCTCAAGCTGAACCTCGGGAAGACGGAGCTGCTCTTCCTCCCGGGGAAGGACTGCCCGTTCCATGATCTCGCCATCACGGTTGACAACTCCATTGTGTCCTCCTCCCAGAGCGCTAAGAACCTTGGCGTGATCCTGGACAACACCCTGTCGTTCTCAACTAACATCAAGGCGGTGGCCCGTTCCTGTAGGTTCATGCTCTACAACATC
>NW_027006625.1:0-2842 GCF_036934945.1 Oncorhynchus masou masou
CACACACACACACACACACACACACACACACACACACACACACACACACACACACACACACACACACACACACACACACACACGCACACACACAGCGATGGAGGGAGTGAGGAAACAGCCGGGTTGGGGTTCCAGGATCGGCGGAAGCCTGTTTGAACTAGAGCATCCAACGGAGCCATAATTAGTTTATAATTAATAGACGCTGACAGGACTTAAGAGCTTGGCGACCAGTTTCAGTTTACAGGACGGAAAGCGAGAGAGCGAGGAGAGAGGAGGTGTGTGTGTGTGTGTGTGTGTGTGCAGAAGACAGAGTGGAAAGAGTGGAAAGAGGGTGGGGGGGAGAAGAGAGAGATAGATTGAGGGGACCCTCCTTTTGGCTAAGAGTAGCTCTCCCAGCATCCCGTTCCTCCTCCACTCTCTCTGATCCAGTTGGGAGAAAGTCTGTGGCGCCGCTAGAATGGGGCTCTTCCTGTTCGCTGACGTGAGGCCTGATGGGATATCTCCTTCACATACAGTCATGTGTCCTACAGCACTACACGGAAAGCTGGGTGGGCCCTGACAGAAGGGAGTGTGTGTGTGTGTGTGTGTGTGTGTGAGACACTCCTCCCTACACATGTGTGTGTGTGTGTGTGACACTCCTCCCTACACATGTGTGTGTGTGTGTGTGACACTCCTCCCTACACACGTGTGTGTGTGTGACACTCCTCCCTACACATGTGTGTGTGTGTGTGTGTGTGTGCGTGTGTGTGTGTGTGAGACACTCCTCCCTACACATGTATGTGTGTGTGTGTGACACTCCTCCCTACACACGTGTGTGTGTGTGTGACACTCCTCCCTACACATGTGTGTATGTGTGTGTGTGTGTGTGTGTGTGTGGCACTCCTCACAACACATTCCTAAGGGGTATAGAAGGATAGGGGGGTAGGGGATAAGGGGATAGAAGGATAGGCGGGTAGGGGATAAGGGGATGGGGATAGGGGGTAGGGGGATAGGGGATAGAAGGATAGGGGGTAGGGATAAGGGGATAGGGAGATGGGGGTAGGGGATAAGGGGATAGGGGATAGGAGAGTAGGGGATAAAGGGGATAGAAGGATAGGGGGTAGGGGGATAAGGGGATAGAAGGATAGGGGTTAGGGGATAAGGGGATAGAGGGATAGGGGTAGGGGATAAGGGGGATAAGAGGGATAGGGGGTAGGGGATAGGGGGATAGAAGGATAGGGAGTGGGGATAAGGGGATAGAGGGATAGGGGGTAGGGGATAAGGGGATAGAAGGATAGGGGGTAGGGGATAGGGATAGGGATAGGGGGGTAGGGGATAAGGGGATAGAAGGATAGGGGGGTTAGGGGATAAGGGGATAGGGGATAGGGGGGTAGGGGATAAGGGGATAGAGGATAGGGGTAGGGGATAAGGGGATAGAAGGATAGGGGAGTAGGGGATAAGGGGATAGAGGAAGGGGGTAGGGGATGGGGATAGAAGGATAGGGGGTAGGGGATAAGGGGGATAGAAGGATAGGGGGTAGGGGATAAGGGGGATAGAGAGGATAGGGGATAGGGGGATGGATGTAGGGGGATAGGAAGATAGGAAGATTGTAGGATAGGTGTGGGGGGTAGGAGGTTGGTGTGTCTGTGTTTGTTTGTTGGTGTGTGTGTGTTTGTTGGTGTGTGTATGTGTTTGTTGGTGTGTGTGTGTTTGTTGGTGGGTGTATGTGTTTGTTGGTGTGTGTGTGTTTGTTGGTGTGTGTGTGTTTGTTGGTGTGTGTATGTGTTTGTTGGTGTGTGTGTGTTTGTTGGTGTGTGTATGTGTTTGTTGGTGTGTGTGTATTTGTTGGTATGTGTGTGTGTTTGTTGGTGTGTGCGTGTGTTTGTTGGTGTGTGTATGTGTTTGTTGGTGTGTGTGTGTTTGTTGGTGGGTGTATGTGTTTGTTGGTGTGTGTGTGTGTGTGTTTGTTGGTGTGTGTATGTGTTTGTTGGTGTGTGTGTGTTTGTTGGTGTGTGTGTGTTTGTTGGTGTGTTTGTTTTTGTTGGTGTGTGTATGTGTTTGTTGGTGTGTGTGTGTTTGTTGGTGTGCGTATGTGTTTGTTGGTGTGTGTGTGTTTGTTGGTGTGTGTGTGTGTTTGTTGGTGTGTTTGTGTGTTTGTTGGTGTGTGTATGTGTTTGTTGATGTGTGTGTGTGTTTGTTGGTGTGTGTATGTGTTTGTTGGTGTGTGTATGTGTTTGTTGGTGTGTGTATGTGTTTGTTGGTGTGTGTGTGTTTGTTGGTGTGTGTGTTTGTTGCTGTGTGTATGTGTTTGTTGGTGTGTGTATGTGTTTGTTGGTGTGTGTATGTGTTTGTTGGTGTGTGTGTATGTGTTTATTGTTGGGTGTGTGTTTGTTGGTGTGTGTGTGTGTGTTTGTTTGTTTGTTGGTGTGTGTGTGTTATTTGGTGTGTATGTGTTTGTTGGTGTGTGTGTGTGTGTGTGTTTGTTTGTTTGTTGGTGTGTGTGTTTGTTGGTGTGTATGTGTTTGTTGGTGTGTGTATGTGTTTGTTGGTGTGTATGTTTGTTTTTTGGTGTGTGTATGTTTGTTTTTTGGTGTGTGTGTGTTTGTTGGTGTGTATGTGTTTGTTGGTGTGTGTGTGTTTGTTGGTGTGTGTGTGTGTGTGTTTGTTTGTTTGTTTTTTGGTGTGTGTTGGTGTGTATGTGTTTGTTGGTGTGTGTATGTGTTTGTTCGTGTGTGTATGTGTTTGTTGGTGTGTGTATGTGTTTGTTGGTGTTTGTGTGTTTGTTGGTGTGTGTGTGTGTGTGTGTGTGTGTTTGTTTGTTGGTGTGTGTATGTGTTTGTTGGTGTGTGTTTGTTTGTTGGTG
>NW_027006626.1:0-2841 GCF_036934945.1 Oncorhynchus masou masou
TAGACCATTCACTAGAGGTATAGAACTATAGAACTATAGACCATTCACTAGAGGTAAGAACTATAGAACTATAGACCATTCACTAGAGGTAAGAACTATAGAACTATAGACCATTCACTAGAGGTAAAGAACTATCGTCCATTCACTAGAGGTATAGAACTATAGAACTATAGACCATTCACTAGAGGTAAAGAACAATAGAACTATAGACCATTCACTAGAGGTAAGAACTATAGAACTATAGACCATTCACTAGAGGTATAGAACTATAGACCATTCACTAGAGGTAAAAGAACTATAGACCATTCACTAGAGGTATAGAATCTATAGAACTATAGACCATTCAATAGAGGTAACAGAACTATAGACCATCTCTCCAGGTAAGAACTATAGAACTATAGACCATTCACTAGAGGTTAGAACAACAGAACTATAGACCATTCACTAGAGGTAAGAACTATAGAACTATAGACCATTCACTAGAGGTAAAGAACTATCGTCCATTCACTAGAGGTAAAGAACTATTGAACTATAGAACCTTCACGAGAGGTAAAGAACTATAGAAGTATAGATCATTCACTAGAGGTAAGAACTATAGAACTATAGACCATTCACTAGAGGTAAGAACTATAGACCATTCACTAGAGGTAAAGAACTACAGAACTTTCACTAGAGGTATAGAACTATAGAACTATAGACCATTCTCTCCAGGTAAGAACTATAGAACTATAGACCATTCACTAGAGGTATAGAACTATAGAACTATAGACCATTCACTAGAGGTAAGAACTATAGAACTATAGACCATTCACTAGGAGGTAAGAACTATAGAACTATAGACCATTCACTAGAGGTAAAGAACTATAGACCATTTACCAGAGGTAAGAACTATAGAACTATAGACCATTCACTAGAGGTATAGAACTATAGAACATTCACTAGAGGTAAGAACTATAGAACTATAGACCATTCACTTGAGGTATAGAACTATAGAACATTCACTAGAGGTAAGAACTATAGAACTATAGACCATTCACTAGAGGTATAGAACTATAGAACATTCACTAGAGGTAAGAACTATAGAACTGTAGACCATTCACTAGAGGTATAGAACTATAGAACATTCACTAGAGGTAAAGAACTATATATCTATAAACCCTTCACTAGAGGTATAGAACTATAGACCATTCACAAGAGGTAAGAACTATAGAACTATAGACCATTCACTAGAGGTATAGAACTATAGACCATTCACTAGAGGTAAAGAACTATAGAACTATAGACCCTTCACTGGAGGTATAGAACTGTAGACCATTCACTAGAGGTACAGAACTATAGACCATTCACAAGAGGTAAGAACTATAGAACTATAGACCATTCACTAGAGGTAAAGAACTATAGAACTATAGACCCTTCACTAGAGCTAAGAACTATAGAACTGTAGACCATTCACTAGAGGTAAAGAACTATAGACCATTCACTAGAGGTAAAGAAGTATAGACCCTTCACTAGAGGTAAAGAACTATAGACCCTTCACTAGAGGTATAGAACTATAGACCTATAGACCATTCACTAGAGGTAAGAACTATAGACCATTCACTAGAGGTATAGAACTATAGAACTATAGACCATTTACTAGAGGTAAGAACTATAGAAGTATAGACCATTCACTAGAGGTAAGAACTATAGAAATATAGACCATTCACTAGAGGTAAGAACTATAGAACTATAGACCATTCACTAGAGCTAAGAACTATAGACCATTCACTAGAGGTATAGAACTATAGACCATTCACTAGAGGTAAGAACTATAGAACTATAGACCATTCACTAGAGGTAAGAACTATAGAACTATAGACCATTCTCTCCAGGTAAGAACTATAGAACTATAGACCATTCACTAGAGGTATAGAACTATAGAACTATAGACCATTCACTAGAGGTAAAGAACTATAGACCATTCAATAGAGCCAAGAACTATAGAACTATAGACCATTCACTAGAGGTAAAGAACTATAGACCATTCACTAGAGGTAAAGAAGTATAGACCCTTCACTAGAGGTAAAGAACTATAGACCCTTCACTAGAGGTATAGAACTATAGACCTATAGACCATTCACTAGAGGTAAGAACTATAGACCATTCACTAGAGGTATAGAACTATAGAACTATAGACCATTTACTAGAGGTAAGAACTATAGAAGTATAGACCATTCACTAGAGGTAAGAACTAAAGAAATATAGACCATTCACTAGAGGTAAGAACTATAGAACTATAGACCATTCACTAGAGCTAAGAACTATAGACCATTCACTAGAGGTATAGAACTATAGACCATTCACTAGAGGTAAGAACTATAGAACTATAGACCATTCACTAGAGGTAAGAACTATAGAACTATAGACCATTCTCTCCAGGTAAGAACTATAGAACTATAGACCATTCACTAGAGGTATAGAACTATAGAACTATAGACCATTCACTAGAGGTATAGAACTATAGACCATTAACTAGAGGTAAGAACTATAGAACTATAGACCATTCACTAGAGGTAAAGAACTATCGTCCATTCACTAGAGGTATAGAACTATAGACCATTCACTAGAGGTAAAGAACAATAGAACTATAGACCATTCACTAGAGGTAAGAACTATAGAACTATAGACCATTCACTAGAGGTATAGAACTATAGACCATTAACTAGAGGTAAGAACTATAGAACTATAGAACCTTCACGAGAGGTAAAGAACTACAGAAGTATAGATCATTCACTAGAGGTAAGAACTATAGAACTACAGACCATTCACTAGAGGTAAGAACTATAGACCATTCACTAGAGG
>NW_027006627.1:0-125650 GCF_036934945.1 Oncorhynchus masou masou
TGGTTGTCAATTAGGGTGTGGAGGGTACACTGCGGAACTCTGGAAGCGCAGGTCGGTCTTAAAGTTCTGGGCAATTTCTCGCACCAGGCGCTGGAAAGGCAGTTTGCGGATCAGCAGCTCAGTGGACTTCTGGTAACGACGGATCTCTCTAAGAGCCACGGTGCCGGGCCTGTAACGATGAGGCTTCTTCACGCCGCCGGTGGCCGGGGCGCTCTAGCGTGCAGCCTTGGTGGCGAACTGCTTCCTGGGTGCTTTGCCACCGGTAGATTTGCGAGCGGTTTGCTTGGATCTGGCCATGGCGCTAGCTAGCTTCCTTCTTTCACAGTCGGAGTATAGCCTCCAAATGCCTATGTGAAGTTTATAAAGCCGTCAGCGGCGTCTGCTGATTGGTCACCATCTCCGCACCGTCCTGATTGGCCCCTCCTCCAAAGGGGGCAGTATTGTCCCGAGCCTTAACAGGCTAAGGTATATGTAAACTTCTGACTTCAACTGTACTTTTGGCCATGTAGTGTATGTAACTGATCTGTGTATGGTATAAAACTGTTTGGTATAAATATTAGTTCAGAACCTAGCTATGAACCTCAGCTATCATAGTCGGTTGTTTCAACTTAAAAACAGTCTGAATGGCACCAATGAAGCCTATGGCTTTAGTAGAATATGATATAACTTTATTATGCCAAGGATGCAAGTCGTATGCATGTAGTTATTACCAAGCATGAGATCCCCACAGTGTAGCCTGTACATTGAATATATTCACTGATCATGTACTCTGCCTTGGCAAATAAAGGTACGGTTCAGATATGCACTGATCTGAGGACACATAATAGGTAATCATTATACAAAATACAAAATACGTGCATTATGAATTGTATAATTGTAATATTAAAAACAGATAAAACAACTTATGGAACAGCGGGGACTGTGAAGCAACACAAACATTGGCACGGACACATGCATACACACAGACATACATTCTATAACATACGCACTATACATACAAATGGATTTAGTACTGTGTATATGTGGTCGTGGTGGAGTAGGGGCCTGAGGGCACACAGTGTGTTGCGAAATCTGTGAATGTATTGTAATGTTTTAAAAGTGTATAAGCTGCCTTTATTTTGCTGGACCCCAGGAAGAGTAGCTTCTGCTTTGGTAGCAGCTAATGGGGATCCATAATAAATACAAAAATAGAAAAACTGGTAAGTCCGAACCACACATGAACAAGGGAAGATTTGGAGAGCCTGTTTCTATCCTGCTCTTGACTTTGGTGCAGAGCATGTGATGTCCATAGCTTCTTCGTCGCTCCCTGAAAACTCCCTGATCTTCTAGCTGTGTCAAGTCCAGGTGGTGCTTTTACAGGCAGACCGTCTATGGAAGGTAGGATGTCAGCGTTGCGCAGCAACAACACCAGGCTTCAGAGCATCGAAGCTGTAAAACAGGGAATAACAACAACAAAAATCAGAAGACATTACAACCCTGAACAACATCAACTCACCTCCCGAGTTTAGATAAGAAGAATAACCTCATGCAATGAAAATTTTAGCATTATTATACAATAGATGTGAAATGGCATTCTGACATAACATCACTACACACACTTCATACATGTAATGTTAGCTCGCCAGCCATCTAACGTCAGCTACCCAGCTGACGTTAGATGGCTGGCTAGCTAACATTACATGTGATTCGCTAACATTACATGTGATTTGCTAACAGCAAGCTTTAAATAGCAATACAAACCGATTGTCATACTTACCTAAAGTTAACTAAATAGGTTCAATGTTAGTTAGCTAACATTAGGCTATGACTAGCAATGCGAAATGACAGTCTTAGACAACATCACTAACATTACACATAATTCGTACACTTAAATTAATGTTAGCTGGCAAGCCAGCCATCTAACCTCATCTAACATTAGCTATCTAACAGCAAGCTTTAACTTGGGGTATTTTGTTTAGACATGTCACGTTAACATTAGCTATCTAAAAAATGAACTATAATCCCAAGCCATAGAGTAACACTACTAGCAATACAAACCTATTGTCATAGATAAAGTTAACCAAATAAATTAGGTTCAATGTTAATGTTAGCTAGCAAGCCAGCCATCGAACTCCAGCTGGCTAGCTAACAGCAAGCCTTAACATGCAATCAAAACAACTTTCTGACTAAATTTGAAACGTATAATATCTGAAACTGTAGCTAGATTCTTACCATTTACATGGATGAAAGCTTCACGGCACACTGCAACCCCTTTCATTAAATAAGACGTCCTGTGTTGTTTCCGTTAAGTTTGCACAGCTTGTTTGGCCCGGTGTGTTACACTAATTTCAAAACTCGGTCAACTTCTTCCTTGACAACAACACTGTTGATTGTCGTTTCTTCCCCACCACCATCATCACAGAATAGTATACAATGTCTTTTTTTTACCTACATCAGGGATTTCCTCATCGTCTGATTCATTTTCAGAGTCAGAGAGAGTCAGCATGGCACGATCATCCTCCAGAAAGTAGGCCACCACAACTTATTCACACTGACCTTTGTCGATAGCGCCTGATAAATTCAGGGCAGCAATTTTATTGAGAAGCAACATATTTGCAGTTCTCTATGGTGTTGGATTCAACATTTTGAACATTTAGATATTAAATAAATGATAGGAAAGAAGCATAGAATCAAAGGAGAAAGAGGCTCGGCCTATGTAGAAAGACAGATAGCTGTGGAATGTGTTGGAATGTTTTGAGGACGGGAGCAGAGAACTGTCTTGATACAGGAAAGACAGATGGACATCTGTGGATTGAGCTGATTTACACCTTCACTATTACAGTGGAACGTTTTACCCAGGAAATTGTCTAAAATGGATTGAATTTGTTGTTGCCTTATTGTTTTTTGGTAGGTTTCCAAACTGCATTCCTTCCATCTATAGCATTTCTTAATGTTACTCAGTTCCTTTGGCTTTGATGCCTCATGATTGAGTATTGCTCTGTTTAAGTAGACTGTGATTTTGCTGTGGTCTGATAGGGGTGTCAGTGGGCTGACTGAACGCTCTGAGAGACTCTGGGCTGAGGTCAGTGATAAAGTAGTCTACAGTACTACTGCCAAGAGATGAGCTATAGGTGTAACTACCATAGGAGTCCCCTCGAAGCCTACGATTGACTATGTACATACCGAGCGTGCGACAGAGCTGCAGGAGTTGTGACCCGTTTTTGTTGGTTATGTTGTCATAGTTGTGCCTAGGGGGGCATATGTGGGAGGGAATGCTGTCACCTGCTGTCACCTGTGAGCTGAGGGTGTCAGGTTCTTGTCCGGTTCTGACATTTAGGTCGCCAGAGACTAATACATGTCCCTGGGCCTGGAAATTATTGATTTCCCCCTCCAGGATGGAGAAGCTGTCATCATTAAAGTATGGGGATTCTAGTGGGGGGATATAGGTAGCACACAGGAGGACATTTTTCTCTGTTATGATAATTTCCTTTTGAATTTCTAGCCAAATGTAGAATGTTCCTGTTTTGATTAATTTAATGGAGTGAGTTAGGTCTGCTCTATACCAAATTAGCATACCCCCTGAGTCCCTTCCCTGTTTCACACCTGGTAGTTTGGTGGATGGGACTACCAGCTCTCTGTAACCTAGAGGGCAACCAGTGGGTCCGTCTCCTCTATACCAGGTTTCTTGCAGGATGACAATGTCTGTATTACCGATTTATTTGGTGAAGTTCGGGTTCCTGCTCTTTAGGCCAAAGGCAGATGACCTCAAGCCTTGGATATTCCAGGATGATATAGTGAAGGCTTTTTGTTCCATACTGTCCAATGTTGTTGGCAGTGGTTTGGCCTCAGGCCAGTAAGTGTGAGCAGAGCCTGCTGAGCATCTGGTACATGCCATTGGCTTGGGCGAGTGTGAGAGTAGGGGTTGGGACTGTTTGCCCGCTCACTACCTGGGCGTAAGTGTGGCTTCCATGTTGAGGCCCTCTTTGCGTGGGTGGGGTGCATGGGGTGGGCAGGAGTGGCATAGGTCTGATCTGAGGGGGCCTAAATGGGGTGTGGGCATGGTTGACGTGGGGGGGGGGTGATGATTGGGGCGGCAGGGTAGACTAGTGGTTAGAGTGTTGGACTAGTAACCGAAAGGTTGCAAGTTCAAATCCCCAAGCTGACAAGGTACAAATCTGTTGTTCTGCCCCTGAACAGACAGTTAACCCACTGTGCCTAGGCCATCATTGAAAAAAAGAATGTGTTCTTAACTGACTTGCCTAGTTAAATAAAGGTAAAATAAAATTTAAAAAATTGGTTGGGGTGGGAGTGTGGATGTGTCTGGGGGTGCTGTGGTCTGGATGTAATTCCTCTTGGCGTGGGTCCTCTATGTGTAGGTCCAGGGGGGGGGGGTCCTGCAGGTCTAGGTGGGGTGTCTATTGATCTGTTGCTCCTGTGTGAAGTGTTGGGGATAGGTTTGAGAGCGATGTCCTTTAAAGGTGGGTACTGCTGCCTTGTAGAGGTGGACCTGGTCATAGAGGCTGTTCAAGTCCAGGGTGGAGTGGTGGGCCAGGAAAACATTTGGTTTTGAGGCACAGTCACAGTCTTTTCGTGGTAGCAGGGTGGAGATAACCACTGCACAAGTTGGGGAAAGTAGAAGAAGCCTTTTCAATCACTTCCTTCAGTGCTGTGGCCAACCTTTCTTGCTGTGCTCTCAGGTCGTTTGTGCCTGTGTGTATTATTATGTGGCTAGATGAGCCTAGTTGGTCCTCAGACAGAAAGTCGAGGGCGCGCTGGGTGTTTGGACACCAGAGTTTAGACACACTGTGTTTGGGAAAAAGTTTTTTTTTCTTCTATATATTTCCCATTTGAGTCCATAAGTAGTCAAATCTGTGTCTTGTGTTTGTCCTCAGTGGGTGTGGGGGGGTTGTCAGAAGGGCTATCAGGGTGGCTGACAGGGGGGGTGCTCAGAGGGGGTGAAAGCCGCTGGGCTTGGGGTTCTTCATTTGTCTGTTCTGCTGTGATGTTGAGTCTATGGTCAGGGTCTGGTGTGTGGACTGTTCTGCTGTGGTGTCGAGACTTTTGTCGGGTGCTGAGGTGGCCTGTTCTGCTGGCTTCTCTGTGGGGGTGACCACCTCTCTAGTGGGTTGTTCTCTGTCACATGCCATTCCCTCAACCTCTCCTCCAGCAGTCTGATCTCCTCTAGTGCTCTGTTCTTCTCCCGCTCCTGCTCTTTCTCCTGTTGTAGTTGTCTCACCACTGTCCAGAGTGCAGATATGTTTCTCTCCACCTCCAGCTCTCCGGGTCTGGTTAAGGGGGTGTTGTTGTGCAGGACTGTTGTCTGGGTCTGTGCTGACTGGAGTGTAATCACCTGCTGTTCCAGCTCCACCTGCCTTACCTCCAGCTGGGTGAATTTATCCTTCATTTCAATGAGGGAGTAGTAATCTGTGCTGGGAGGTTGACTCTCCTCTGGGGGTTGCTCGTCTATGGGGTTATGTAATGAATAGGTCTGGTCTGACCCGCTCGGGGTGGGGGTATCTTTATCAAGGGAGAGCTTCTTCTGCTGGACTAATTCTTTAATTTGGTGAAAATCCAGCTGAAACTGTTTGGGGTTACCCTGCCTGTACCATTACTGTTCCGGACTTATAGAGGTTGATATTAGCTGACTCAGAGTCCTCGTTGTCAAGTATCCTGAGTTTCCACCCCTCGTTAACCCCCCTCTCTTAACAAGTGCAATACAGCAAATGAAAGATAAACATCTTATTAATCTACCCATGGTGTCCAATTTCAAAAATGATTTATAGCGAAAGCACAACATATGATTATGTTAGCTCATAGCCAAGTCAAAAAAACACAGCCATTTTTCCAGCCAAAGATAGAAGTCACAAAAGCAGAAATATAGATAAAATTCATCACTAACCTTTGATGATCCTCATCAATGACACTCATAGGACATCATGTTACACAATACATGTATGTTTTGTTCGATAATGTTCATATTTATATCCAAAAATCTCACATTACATTGGCGCGTTACGTGCAGTAATGTTTTGATTCCAAAACATCCGGTGATTTTCCCAGAAATACTCATAATAAACATTGATAAAAGAAGCAAGTGTTTTTCACATAATTAAAGATAGACTTATCCTCTATGCAACCGCTGTGTCAGATTTCAAAAAAACTTTACAGAAAAAGCGTAATCTGAGAACGGCGCTCAGTTCCCAATTCAGCCAAAGAAATAGCCGCCATTTTGGGGTCAACATTAGTTAGAAAAAAACACTAAATATTCACTTACCTTTGATGATATTCATCAGAAGGCACTCCCAGGAATCCCAGTTTGACAACAAATGACTGATTTGTTCCATAAAGCCCATCATTTAGCCACTTGTTGTTAGCGTGTTCAACCCAGTAATCCATCTTCATGAAGAGTGAGCACTTCCTCCAGACAAAAACTCAAAAAGTTCCGTTACAGGTCATAGAAACAAGTCAAATGATGAATGCAAGCAATCTTTAGGATATTTTTAACATTAATCATCAATAAGGTTCCAACCGGAGAATTTCAATGTCGGAAGAAAAGCATTGGAACAAGAGAGTATGCTCTCGTTACTGCGCGTCATGAGACCGAGGATCTCTGCCAGACCATTCACTAAAAGAGGTCTCATGAGCCCCTCCTTTATAGTATAATCCTAAAACTAGGATCTAAAGACGGTGACATCTAATGGAAGCCCTAGGAAGTTCAAGCACATCCATAACTATCAGGAATTTGAATAGACACTGTTTTGATTTCTCACTTTCTCACTAATAATAATATGCATATATTAGCATCTGGGACAGAGTAGGAGGCAGTTTACTCTGGGCACCTTTTTATCCAATCTACTCAATACTGCCCCCCAGTCCCAAAGAAGTTAACATTAGTGAGGGAGATATAAGTCTCCAGTTAATTTTGCAATTCGTTCCAGTCATTGGCAGCAGAGAACCGGAAGGAAAGGCGGCCAAAGCAGGTGTTGGCTTTGGGAATGACTAGTGAATTATACCTGCTGGAGCGCATGCTATGGGTGGGTGTTGCTATGGTGACCAGTGAGCTGAGATAAGGTGGAGCTTTACCTAGCAAGGACTTATAGATTACCTGGAGCCAGTGGGTTTGGCGACGAATATGCAGTGAGGACCAGCCAACGAGAGCGTACAGGTCGCAGTGATGGGTAATATATGGGGCTTTGGAGACAAAACGAATGGCACCCTGATAGACTGCATCCAATGTGATGAGTAGAGTTTTGGAGGCTATTTTGTAAATGACATCGACGAAGTCAAGGATCGATAGGTTAGTCAGATTTACAAGGCTATGTTTGGCAGCATGAGTGAAGGATGCTTTACTGTGAAATAGGACACTGATTCTAGATTTAATTTTGGATTGGAGATGCTTAATGTGAGTCTAGAAGGAGAGTTTACCATCTAACCAGACACCTAGTTATTTGTAGTTGTCCACATATTCTAAGTCAGAACCGTCCAGAGTAGTGATGCTCGTCGGGCGGGTGGGTGCAGGCAGTGATCTGTTGAACAGCATGCATTTAGTTTTGCTAGCATTTATGAGCTGTTGGAGGCCACGGAAGGAGTGTTGTATGTCATTGAAGCTCATTTGGAGGTTTGTTAACACAGTGTCCAAAGAAGGGCCTGATGTATAGAGAATGGTGTCATCAACGTAGAGGTGGATCAAAGAATCACCCTCAGCAAGAGCAACATCATTGATATATACAGAGAAAAGAGTCTGCCTGACAATTGAACCCTGTGGCACCTCCATAGACTGCCAAAGGTCTGGACAACAGGCCCTCCGATTTGACACACTGAACTCTATCTGAAAAGTAGTTAGTGAATCAGGCGAGGCAGTCATTTGAGAAACCAAGGCTGTTGAGTCTGCCAATAAGAATACGGTGATGGACAGAGTCGAAAGCCTTGGCCAGGTTGATGAAGACGGCTGCACAGTACTGTCTTTTAGCTAGCCAACAAGTCAAGCAACAATAAGGATTAGCCACAAAAGTGGACTTTGCGGTTAGCCTTCAAAATAAAAGGATGGCATAATTCTACTATTTGTATTAATTTGCATCACTGTCAATGACCTACTTTTATTTTGAAGGCAAATCCCACTATTATGCCTAATCCTTATTGTTAACTGGTGCTCGACCGTCGGCCAAAGCCAACATCACCCACGACAAAAAAACAGTTGATTGTCAAGGGTAATGAATTCCATTATCTTGGCTTCAATGGATTTCGCCTTTGAGTTGTCTCGCTGAAATTGTTACTCCTTCAAATGACTGCTTGACTTGTTGACTACTCGATTCACACAGCAGACATATTCGGCTAGTTTAAGAATTCTGTGTTACACGTATAGCACAACATTTTACGTGGCGTCATTACATCATGTACCTACGTTATATAGGTATGCTCATCGGTTTTGACGGTCGGGTGTTAAATTAGACATCGGCCGATACCAAAATTGACATTTTTAGTAATATCATCCGATTCCGATGTGTTCACCGATATATCATGCATCCCTAATGCATACCCCACAAGACATGCCATACAAGGTCTCTTCATAGTTCCCAAGTCTGGAACAGACTATGGGAGACGTACAGTACTACAAAGAGCCATGACAACATCAAGTGACTGATGCAAGCAGTAAAATTAGATTTTAAAAAACATGAAGAAAAAAAACTTATGGAACAGCGGGGACTGTGAAGCTACACAAACATAGATCTAGACACATGATGGCACCGACTGAGATGGTCGGACCACCACCCAAGGACAATGGATCGGATCCCAGTAGGAGACCCAAAACGGCGCCGCAGAAGAGGCAGACAGAGCGGTCTTCTAGTCACGCTCCGTAGAAGGGCACAATGCTCACCGCTCCCGAGTATACTACTCACCAATGTCGTCTCTTGACAACAAGGTAGATGAAATTCAAACAAGGGTTGCCTTCCAGAGAGACAGAGATTGTAACATTCTCTGTCTCACGGAAACATGACTCACTCGGGATACGTTGTCAGAGTCGGTACAGCCACCTGGTTTCTTCACGCATCGCACTGACAGAAACAAACATCTCTCTGGTATAAGAGGAAGGGCGGGGGTGTATGCCTTATGATTAACGATTCGTGGTGTAATCATAACTGTCACATTCTGACCTTAGTCCTTTTGTTATGTCTTTTGTTTTAGTATGGTCAGGGCGTGAGTTGGGTGGGTTGTCTATGTTAGTTTTTCTATGATTTGCTATTTCTGTGTTTGGCCTGGTATGGTTGTCAATCGCTGTCCCTGATTGAGAATCATATTTAGGTAGCCTGTTTTCTATTGTGTTTCGTGGGTGATTGTTTTCTGTTTTCTGTCTTTGTGTGTCTGCAACCAGACAGAACTGTTTTCTTTGTTGTTTTGCTACTCAGTGTTCAGTTACATTAAAAAAGATGAACCCTTACCACGCTGCGCTTTGGTCCTCACCTTCTTCCCAAGACAGCTGTTACAATAACAACATACAGGAACTCAAGTCATTTTGTTCACCTAACCTAGAATTCATTACAATCAAATGCCGACCGCATTATCTACCAAGAGAATTCTCTTCGTTCATAATCACAGTCGTGTATATCCCACTCCAATCAGACACATTGACGGCCCTGAAAGAACTTAATTGGACTCTATGTAAACTGGAAACCACATCCTGAGGCTGCATTTATTGTAGCTGGGGATTCTAACAAGGCTAATCTGAAAACAAGGCTCTCTAAATTTTATCAGCATATCGAATGTGCGACCCGGGCTGGCAAAATTCTTGGTCATTGCTACTCTAACTTCCGCATACAAAGCCCTCCCTCGCCCTCCTTTCGGCAAATCTGACCACAACTCCATTTTCTTACTCCCAGCCTATAGACAGAAACTAAAACAGGAAGCGCCCATGCTCAGGTCTGTTCAACGATGGCCCGACCAATCTGATGCCATGCTTCAAGATTGCTTCGATCATGTGGACTGGGACCTGTTCCAGAGAGCATCGGACAACATTGATATATACGCTGATTCGGTGAGCGAGTTTATTAGCAAGTGCATCGTTGATGTTGTACTCACGGTGACTATTAAAACCTTCCCCAACCAGAAATGGTGGATTGATGGCAGCATTCGCGCAAAACTGAAAGCACGAACCATTGCTTTTAATCATGGCAAGGTGACCGGAAACATGACCGAATACAAACAGTGTAGCTATTCCCTCCGCAAGACAATCAAACAAGCTAAGCATCAGTATAGAGACGAAGTAGAGTTCCAATTCAAAGTCTCAGACACAAGACGTATGTGGCAGGGTCTACAGTCAATCACGGATTACAAAAAGAAAACCAGCCACGTCACGGACCAGGATGTCTTGCTCCCAGGCAGACTAAATAACTTTTTTACCCGCTTTGAGGACAATACAGTGCCACTGACACGGCCCGCAACCAAAACATGCGGACTCTCCTTCACTGCAGCCGACGTGAGGAAAGCATTTAAACGTGTCAACCCTCGCAAGGCTGCAGGCCCAGACGGCATCCCCAGCCGCACCCTCAGAGCATACGCAGACCAGCTGGCTGGTGTGTTTACGGACATATTTAATCAATCCCTATCCCAGTCTGTTGTTTCCACGTTTCAAGAGGGCCACCATTGTTCCTGTTCCCAAGAAAGCTAAGGTAACTGAGTTAAACGACTACCGCCCCGTAGCACTCACTTCCGTCATCATGAAGTGCTTTGAGAGACTAGTCACGGACCATATCACCTCCACCCTACCTGACACCCTAGACCACTCCAATTTGCTTTACCGCCCAAATAGGTCCACAGACGATGCAATCTCAACCACACTGCACATGGCCCTAACCTATCTGGACAAGAGGACTACCTATGTGAGAATGCTGTTCATCGACTACAGCTCGGCATTTAACACCATAGTGCCCTCCAAGCTCGAGACCCTGGGTCTCGACGCCGCCATGTGCAACTGGGTACTGGACTTCCTGACGGGCCGCCCCCAGGTGGTGAGGGTAGGCAACAACATCTCCACCCCGCTGATCCTCAACACTGGGGTGCGTTCTGAGCCCTCAAATTTCTTCAGCCTCCTGAGGTTGGAGAAAATGGAGCAAGCTGGATTTTGGCCGACATAATGCACATTTTTTTCATCAAATGGAACATTGAACTCCATACAGTTTTCTTTACTACTTCTGTTGTTAGCTTTACTACTTCTGTTGGAACTTAAAACTTTACTACCCTCTCCACTACTGTTCCATCGATGTGGATAGGGGGGTGTATGGAGTTCAATGTTCCATTTGATGAAAAAAATGTGCATTATGTCAGCCAAAATCCAGCTTGCTCCATTTTGCTCCAACCTCAGGAGGCTGAAGAAATTTGGCTTGTCACCAAAAACACTCAAACTTTTACAGATGCACAATCGAGAGCATCCTGTCGGGCTGTATCACCGCCTGGTATGGCAACTGCTCCGCCCACAACCGCAAGGCTCTCCAGAGGGCAGTGAGGTCTGCACAACGCATCACCGGGGGCAAACTACCTGCCCTCCAAGACACCTACACCACCCGATGTCACAGGAAGGTCAAAAAGATCATCAAGGACAACAACCACCCGAGCAACTGCCTGTTGACCCCATTATCATCCAGAAGGCGAGGTCAGCACAGGTGCATCAAAGCTGGGACCGAGAGACTAAAAAACAGCTTCTATCTCAAGATCACCAGACTGTTAAACAGCCATCACTAACACTGAGTGGCTGCTGCCAACATACTGACTCATCTCTAGCCACTTTATTAATGAAAAATGTATGTAATAAATGTATCACTTGCCACTTTAAACAATGCCACTTTATATAATGTTTACATACCCTACATTACTCATCTCATATGTATATACTGTACTCTATACCATCTACTGCATCTTGCCTATGCAGTTCGGCCATTGCTCATCCACATGGTGATTATCGTGGAGAAAAAAAATGTAATTCACAGGAGTACTAGTAGTGGCAATTTTCAGAGACATTGATTTCTAGCTATTTAAGGCAAGTACGTTTTTTTGGGAGGGGGGGGGGCGTGAATTAGCTAGCCAGCTAGATATCTACTTAGGACAAGCTGCAAGGAGGACAAGTTTAGGACAAGCTGCAAGGATGAAGACCATTTGTGCCTCACTGAAAGTGCATAACGTTCATTAGGAAAATGTCCACTATCTAATGCACTCGTCCTAAAAAAAAAGTAATCACTATAAACAATTAGGTAAGTCAAGTCTTCCAAACGTAGTGCACTCTGTTTGTTAACGTTAAAAAAAGTACTTTGTAAACATTCAGGTTTAGTAAATCTGTACCCCAATAGCCATTACATTAGCCATGTCTTAAACACTGGTCAAGATGAAGTGCAGCCACTGGAACATTAGTTTGCTGGCAAACAGTAGGCTAGCTAGTTAACAGATTTGCAATCACAGCAACGTCCTGGCTTAAACCAACAGAAGTAGTAAAGCTAACAACAGAAGTAGTAAAGAAAACTGTATGGAGTTCAATGTTCCATTTGATGAAAAAAATGTGCATTATGTCGGCCAAAATCCAGCTTGCTCCATTTTCTCTCACTGCCGGTCACTGGGCATATTTTATTTGGTCGTGAGAGAAAACGCTAACCGGATGCTTCATATTTATACATCCGGTAAAATCTCTGTCTCGTTGTTCTATTTGTGCTTTTATGCTGCGCAAGAGGAGGGTTTTAAATGCCGCGTTCACAACAACTGGGAAATCAGAACTCTGATCCAGGAAATATCGTGAACTCCCTATTCAGTGCGTTCACGACAACTGGTGTAACTCTGGGAAAAAAAAACACATCATTTGAATGGTCACCCAACTCGGAATTCCAAGTCGGAACCTCGGACATCTTTCCAGAGCTTCGACTTTCCGAATTGAAGATTTACCGAGGTTATGATATGGCCTCGTGTTTTCCGAGTTCCCAGTTGTCGTGAAAGCACCATAAAGAGTTTACCAGGAGATTACGTCAGAAAAGCAATTCCATTAACTGACTTTCCATGAGTGGCGCACATATTACAGTACATGTTGTTTTATTTTTGTCATAATGGAGAAAATGCGTGAGGGGAAGAGTGTAAACCATGCATTTCAATTATACTTTTCAGTCATGAAACCGTTTTCAATTGAGTGTCGAATGAATTGAGTGTCGAAATCGACTTCTCAAATTAATAATAATACTATTAAATATTGAATTTTCTTTATTCCCGCTAACTGCCTATTGTCAAACCAAGTTAATCGGATTTTTTTTAGTGTCCCCACTCAAGATGAGTTATTGCAGGCACATTAATGATATCCTAGCTATATGATCCTACATTTTAACCATTCAATAATGTGTGAATCGAATAAGCAAAGATTTTCTATTAAATAATATGTTGAGTCTTGGTGGAGGGGGGTCTGAACGAGTTTACAGTGAATTATGACGACGGGAGAGGACCTTGCGTAGGTTTTAGTGGTTGGTTACAGAGGGGGTGGAGTGTAACTTGCGATAAAGGTAGATTGATCGGACACGTTGCTTGTATTTGGTCAGTGACTGGAGTGAAATAAGTAGCCAGCAATACAAGTTGAGCACTATCAAGGCGATAAAGTTGGCAACGTGAACTTTGTGGAAATAGGACCTTCAAAATAACTCATTATTGTATGCCAGTTAACAATACACTTTGTTGAAGAAACGGTCAATAGAAGCATGCACAAAGTGTGCCTCGTTTTGTTTTTATTTGCCTCCGTCTACTCTGAGTCGGTAAGTAATATTCACTGGTTAATAATGTAACTTTTACCGTAGACATTAACTAGCTTGCGCAATACTCACTAACTGAAATATTTTTGTGTCCCTTTCAATTTACTGAGCAGCTAGCTACCGTTACCACTTTTTTGGGGGGGGGGCAGTTAGCTTTACTACTTCTGTTGGTTTAAACCAGGACGTTGCTGTGATTGCTAATCTGTTAACTAGCTAGCCTACTGTTAGCCACTGGAACATTAGTTTGCTGGCAGCACTTCATCTTGACCAGTGTTTAAAACATGGCTAATGTGTTGGGGGTACAGATTTACTAAACCTGAATGTTTACAAAGTACTTTTTGTTTAACGTTAACAAACTAAACATTTAGCAGTGTTTGTTTAGCTAGCCAGTTAGCTACTTATTGTATTTGTCAACACGACGTTAGCTTGGCCAGTGGAGTCAACTTTTAAAAATGCTAAATACTTTTCTAAAATTAGCTTAGGCATACGGTTTGAGGACCCTGGCCTCCCATCCGATAAGAGAAAGCAATGGCGTTTTAATTGTGGTAACTAGCAAGAACTTGTTCTAGCTAGATTAAATTGTTTGAGGTGGAGTGTTTTTCATGCAAGTGACTAATCAAGCACTTGGGGTTCAGAAGGCTAACTATGAAATTAGATTTTTGAAATAGTTAGCCTAAATACTTTGACCAGTTAAAATATTTTCTCGGGACACTGACATTTAACTGTTCTCGTTAAACATGGCACAACATTTTTTATTGTTTAGCCTAGTTCTCAATTCAGTATGCCTAATGCAGTTTCGTGCAGTTGGTTTGGAAATGGATATAAATCAAACCTGCACATGCCAGGATTTAGGTATACCTCAATGTGCTATTTTATGTAATCTGTTGACAAAACACCTGAATGGCATGACTGCATACTGTTATGCCATCTTATTTGGAAATAATTGCCATGTGCAGATGTCCATGCAGTGGGAAGTGGGCTAAAATGGAATGGTAATAGGCTAAATGCCACCCAGAGAGAGACCCGCTTGGCAATATGCTAATGCAGTGCTCAGCACCCTGAGGATAGGTGCTCATTGCAGATGGTCCCCAGATCCTTGTCTTCTGAATACAGAGATTGCTACTGACCTTGGTCTGGTGTGACTGGTCTGCTTACTCTCCACCTCATTGTCCATACCTAACTACTGTTCAAGAGTTTGGCTTCACTTAGAAATGTCCTTGTTTGAAAGAAACACTTTATTTATTTTTTGCATTAAAATAACAAATTGATCAGGAAGTGTAGAAATGGCTTTAGAAACAGCTTTTTTTTGTATAGATATTTTTTAAATGGAATATCTACATAAGCGTACAAGGCCATTATCAGCAACCATCACTCCTGTGTAGGGTTGCACATTTTGGGGAATATTTAGGTGGGAATTAATGGGAATATATGCAAATTAATACTTTAAATGTAGATGTTTTTTGCATTGATATTTATCATAGGTTGGACAAACATACATTTTACTTTATCATAAGTAGACATAATTGCAAATTGTTAAATCCTTCCAATAGAAATAAAATAACATTTAGGTATGATTTGAACTTTAATTGAGTTGACTCTTCACATGGGATGATTTCACTGAACAAAAGGGAATATTCAATGATCCATCGCCTCTCCCAAAAAAACGTTTTCAACATACATGTGTAAAATGATAGAGGAAGACAACCAAAACTTTAACTTTCTAGACCCGGGCTGTCATGTCTTCTCCCTGGAGCTCCTCAATGTCCACCTCTTGAACATCAGACTGAAGCCTCATCTTCACTGTCACTTTCCAACTTTGTTGAGGATGGCTCGCTGTCAGTGTAACGGATGTGAAACGGCTAGCTTAGTTAGCGGTGCGCGCTAAATAGCGTTTCAATCGGTGACGTCACTTGCTCTGAGACCTTGAAGTAGTAGTTCCCCTTGTGGCTTTTGTAGTTCCCCTTGTGGCTTTTGTGGAGCGATGGGTAACGATGCTTCGTGAGTGTCAGTAGTTGATGTGTGCAGAGGGTCCCTGGTTCGCGCCCGGGTATGGGCGAGGGGAAGGTCTAAAGTTATACTGTTACATCAGGCTCAAAAAGCTTCAAATTTGCCTAGACGGCAACCAATTCTTCAACCCTTGTATTGGTCAGCCTGTTGTGTTCTTTGGTTTGTGTTCCCAAACAAGGACCAGTTGCGCTCTGAGACGGCTGGTGTTGGTGGGATTTGGAGGATGATGGAGGCAACCAGGGGAACGCCTCCGATTCAAAGTCCCTTCCACCAGGTGGCTGATGAGATGTTGGCACAACTGCCATGCTCTTGTCATGTCCAGCCCACACATTATCTCAGTCAATCGTGGGAAGGTTGCCGTCTTCTGTGGCTTAACCAACAAGGCTCGTAATTGAATAATTTGTCATATAAACAGATGGCATACAAGTTGAGGCACATGAAAGCGCAGATGTTCCCCAAGGCATTTCTGCCAACAAAAAAAACACAGTTGAAATGGCTTTCCTGTGAAGTCGTGACTTGTGACATGCGTAGTTTCCTGAAACGTGTCACACATGCAGACTTCTCAATTTTGTTCACATTGCTTCCATCCCTGTTAGTCAGCATTTCTCATTTGCCAAGATAATCCATCCATCTGACAAGTGTGGCATATCAAGAAGCTGATTAACTTCTTGAAACTCCCCATCCCGGATCCGGGTTTGTGACTAAAGCCTCAGGCTCATTAGCATAACGCAACGTTAACGATTTCTGAAAATCGCAAATAAAATGAAAATAATGCGTCTGCTCTCAAGCTTAGCCTTTTCTTAACAACACTGTCATCTCAGATTTTCAAAATATGCTTTTGAACCATAGAAATTGACTAATTTGTGTAAGAGCATGCAAAGCTAGCATAGCATTTTGAGTAGCATTTAGCACGCAACATTTTCACAAAAACCAGATACCCAAATAAATAAAATCATTTACCTTTGAAGAGCTTCTGATGTTTTCAATGAGGAGACTCTCAGTTACATACCAAATGCGCAGTTTTTCCTGAAAGCGTCTGTGTGTAGGAGAAATCGTTCCGTTTTCTACATTGCGTCTGGCTACCGAAACGAACCGAAAATTCAGTCACCTACAACGTAAAACTTTTTCCGGATTAACTACATTAATATCGACCGAAACATGGCAAACGTTGTTTGGAATCAATCCTCAAGGTGTTTTTTTTCACATATCTCTTCATTGATATGCAGTTCGTGGAAGCTTGCTTTCCTCTCTGTATCGCATGGAAAAATAAGGTGACTTTTGCGCACCAATTTCGGCGCAGGACACCGGGCGGACACCTGGTAAATGTGGTCTCTTATGGTCAATCTTCCAATGATCTGCCTACAAATACGTCACAATGCTGCAGACACCTTGGGGAAACGACAGAAAGGGCAGGCTCATTCCTCTCGCATTCACAGCCATATAAGGAGACAATGGAAAACAGAGCCTCAAAAATCCTTGTCATTTCCTGGATGCCATCTCATCTTGGTTTTGCCTGAAGCTCACGTTCTAGGGCACGCACAGAGAATATCTTGGTATTTCTGGACACGTCAGAGTGTTTTCTTTCGAATGCTATCAATTATATGCATAGTCGAGCATCTTTTTGTGACAAAATATCTTGTTTAAAACGGGAACGTTTTTCATCCAAAAATGAAATAGCGCCCCCATAGATGTAAGAGGTTAAACCTCTCTGGGATCGTTCGGGTCGCTAGCGTCCCACCTCGCCAACAGCCAGTGAAATTGCAGGGTGCCAAAACAGGAATCTCATAATGAAAATTCCTTAACCATACAAGTATTTTACACCATTTTAAAGATGCACTTCTCGTTAATCCAACCACAGTACCTGCGATTTCAAAAAGGCTTTTCGGCAAAAGCAGAACATATCATTGTTAGGTCAGCAACTAGTCACATAAAGCATTCAGCCATTTTCCAACCAAAGAGGGGTGTCACAAAAAGCAGAAATATAGATAAAATCACTCAACTTTAACGATCATCAGATGACACTCCCAGGACTCAATGTTACACAATACATGTATGTTTTGTTTGATCAAGTTCATATTTATAGCCAAAAATCTGTTTACATTGGTGCCATGTTCAGAAATGCCTCCCAACATCCAGAGAAATTGCAGAGAGTCACATCAAATAACATAAATACTCATAAACTTTGATGAAACATATGTTTTGCATAGAATTAAAGAAACTGTTTCTTAATGCAAACGCTGTGTCAGATTTCAAAAAAGCTTTATGGCAAAAAGCACAATATTCAATATTCTGAGAACAGCTTTCAGCCACAAAAGTAAGCCATAGTTACCTGCAAAATTATGGAGTCAACAGAAGTCATAAATAACATTATGAATCTTCACTTTACTTTGCTGATCTTTGTCGGAATGCACTCCCAGGACTCCTACTTCCACAAGAAATGTTAATTTTGTTCGATTACGTCCATATTTATGGCCAAATACCTTTTGTTTGCGCGTTTAGTTCACTATTCCAAAGGCACAATGCGCGAGCGCAAAATCCAGACAGTCAAGTGTTCCATTAGTTTGTAGAAACATGTTTACAATCCTTAGGGTCTTTTTATAATTAATCTTCAATAATATTTAAACCGGACAATGGCGTATTCATTAGAGGAAAAGGAAGGAATGGCGTGACCGCGCAGTAAACAACTGATTGGCCTCAGCCTAGTCCACTTGTTGAAACAGCTCTTATTCGACACCCTTCCACAATAGACGCCTCAAACAACTTTCTAAGGACCGTTGACATCTGCTGGAAGCCTTGAAGTGCAATCTGGCCCCATAGACACAGCATATTGAATAGCCAATCACTTAAATGAAACTATAAACCTCAGATTTCCCACTTCCTGGTTGGATTTGTCTCAGGTTTTCATCTGCCATATCAGTTCTGTTATACACAGACATTATTTTAACAGTTTTAGAAACTTTTTTGTGTTTTCTATCCAATACTACCAATTATATGCATATATCCTAGCTTCTGGGCCTGAGTAACAGGCAGTTTACTTTGGGCACCTCATTCATCCAAACTTCTGAATACTGCCCCCTAGCCCAAAGAAGTTAACTCTACCTACATGTACCTTGACTAACCGGTGCCCCTGCACATTGACTCTGTATCTGTACCGCCTGTATATAGCCTCACTATTGTTATTTTACTGCTTCTCATTAATTAACTATTTTTCTTAAGGGCTTCTAGGTAAGCGTTTCACTAAGGCCTGTATTTGGCGCACGTTTCATACAATTTGATTTGGGTACAGGTGGAGCCTGAAGATCTCTACATGAGTCTCATGCTAGGGTGGGGTATACATCTGAACTTTGATCTCCTTTTCAATGTTTTGCCATTCAAGTCCCTAAGTCACTTTCCCACCAGTTCCACCATGGACAAACATATGTATGAATGGTTTAGTTCAAATCATCGGGTGCAGCCAAAGTGATTGAAATCAAACTGAATGACCCTATGCTGGTCTATGGTACCTAGATTAAGTCAGTACTAGATTCAGGGATTGTTTTAAATTGAATGGATGAACCTCAATAAGTGTGGTCAATGTTTAACTTCTTGGTAACAGAGGGCAGTATTTTCACGTCCGGATGAAATGCATGCCCAAATTCAACTGCCTGCTACTCATCCCCAGAAGATAAGATATGCATATTATTAGTAGATTTTGATAGAAAACACTCTGAAGTTTCAAACTGTTTGAATCATGTCTATGAGTATAACAGAACTTATTTAGCAGGCAAAACCCCGACGACAAAACCATTAAGATTTTGTTTTTAGGTCACTCTTTTCAATGGGTTTTCATTGGGAATCCAGATTTAAGGGACCTTATTGCAGTTCCTACCGCTTCCACTGGATGTCAACAGTCTTTAGAAATTGGTTGAGGTTTTTCATTTTTTTGTAATGAAGTATCCCTGTTTAGAACGAGGGTCACTTGTAGTGTACTGTTAGAGGCTACGGTTTGTTTCCTCCTGTATTGAACACAGATTATTTACGTTAAATACCTAAAGTTTTATTACAAAAGTAGTTTGAAATGTTTTGGCAAAGTTTACAGGTAACTTTTGAGATTTTGTTGGAACCGGTGTTTTTCTGGATCAAACGCGCCAAATTGACATGTTTGGATATATATCAACGGAGTTAATTGAACAAAAGGACCATTCGTGATGTTTATGGGACATATTGGAGTGCCAACAAAAGAAGCTCGTCAAAGGTAAGGCATTAATTTTATTTTTTATTTCTGCGTTTTGTGTCGCGCCTGCAGGGTTGAAATATGCTACTCTCTCTTTGTTTACTGTTGTGCTATCATTAGATAATGGCATCTTTTGCTTTTGCCGAAAAGCCTTTTTGAAATCTGACCTGTTGGCTGGATTCACAAGTGTAGCTTTAATTTGCTATCTTGCATGTGATTTAATGAAAGTTAGATTTTTATAGTAATTTATTTGAATTTGGAGCTCTGCATTTTCCCTGGCTATTGGCCAGCGTATCCCAGAGAGGTTAAGCCTGTAAGATGTAATTTGGTGTGACCCAAAAGGACACCACATTGTTTTTTTCTCCCCTCTTTGAGGACATCAGAATTGTAAGGGTCCCTGAATATGGCATTTACATTGTCTTCTTGATGAGGACAGTGAAATTGCTGGACGCATGCCGCAATCTAGGTTAATATGCTGCTTGGTTAAGGATTAGGCTACTGCCTTGACCACTGTGCAGCTAACATTCCTAATATGCCCTTCTGAGTAATTGGCTTATGGTTTTAAATGAGTCCATCAAATGACTGAGAAGATGGGAGATTCAAATTACTTCCCAATTTGTAAGATGTTCTAGAAAAGTAGCCCCACACACATTATAGAGACTTGTTTCAATGGAACAAGATGCTCTGCATTTTGTTAGCAGATGGAGGGATTTTGTTCCCCTGGCCAGTCAGCCCCTGGTAAAGCCATGCTTAGCGACCATGTTAATGTATATGCTCTTCAGGCACTCAGCAGCATTGTTGGGTTCGAAAGACTGAGGACTGCCTTCTAGTGAGGAGGGGGAGGCATGTTGGGGCTTCAGTAACTCTTTGCCAGTAGGAAATATAAAATGGAGGCAGTTTACTTCAGATGAGAGTAGGGTTGCACATTTTGGGGAATATTGAGGTGGACAATTTCAGTGGGAATTAATATTAATACCATTTTAAATGTAGATATTTTTTGCATTGATATATTTACCACATCATATAGGACAAACACAACTTTTTACTTTATCATAAGTAGACATAATTGCAAATGATTCAATCCTTCCAACCTCGTTGAGGGTGGCTCGTTGTCAGGCTCAAAAAGTTTGGAGGATGATTGAGGCAACCGGGGGAAAGAGCCTCAGATTCAAAGTCCCTTCCACCAGGTGGCTGATGAGATGTTGGCACAACTGCCATATTGCATCTCCATCCCAAAGCCCTTGCTTGGAAGTGTACTTCGCCAGACTGCCAAGAACCTTGCCCTCATCCAGGCCAAGGTGGCGAGACACGGGAGTGATGACACCATAGGCCTTGTTGATCTCTGCACCAGACAGAATGCTCTTGCCAGCATACTTGGGGTCCAACAAATGGCCTTCAAGCATACACGCTGCAAGTTAGATGAAGCAACTCCTTTTGTAAGATATACATGTTTTTTAAAATGAAATGTATGGAAACAGGTGAAGTAATGCCCAGGAGGCTAAAGAAATTTGGCTTGTCACCCAAAACCCTGACAAACTTTTACAGATGCACTATCGATAGCATCCTGGCTCACAGCCTGGTATGGCAACTGCACCGTCCACAACCGCAGGGCTCTTCTGAGGGTGGCACTAACTAGTGAAGAATATGAACAAATGTGCACACGTGGCTACATGCTGTAAACACAGTCCAGTTCAAAGTGAATGGCACAGATTTGCATATAGGTCTAGTGAGTCTTTGCTTGGTTATGGCGCACCGGTTTGTCTAGAGTATGTGCCTGTCAATGCAGTAGAATCCTACTCCAACGCGCTCTGGCTACAATAAAGTCTATAGTTCTGCTTACTAAAAGTCTTGCATAGTTTTTGTTTCAGGATGTTGTATTGAAAGTGGCTAATTGTGTTGCTTCGATCACAATTCCAACAGTAAAATTGAAGTTTATAGTTTTAACTATGGGTAAATCTCTAGAAAGTTGACGTTCAATCTCGTGCTTCTCTGTGCATGCTAATAATTATTTTGCACGGCAGTCCTGGGGGAGGTGTGCGCGCCCATATGTGCAGCTTGGAGGCAACGTTGGATGTGGCATTGGATGAAACACACCTTTCAATGTAGTTTTTAGAGCCACGCTAAAATGTGCAGTTTTGTCACAACACATTGCCACAGATGTCCCAAGTTTTAAGGGAGTTTGCAATTGGCATGCTGACTGCAGGAATGTCCACAATGTTGCTAGAGAACTGAATGTTAATTTCTTTGACAGAAGTTACCTTCCAATGTCATTTTAGAGTATTTGGCAGTATGTCCAACTGGCCTCAACTGCAGACTGTGTAACCACTCCACCACAGGACCGCCACACCCAGCTTCTTTAACTGTGGGTTTATCAGAGATCAGTCACCCAGACAATTTCTGCAAATTGTTCTTCAACTGTACTGGGCAGATGGCAAACCACATGGTGTCATGTGGCCGACTGGTTTGCTGATGTCAATGTTGTGAACAGAGTTCCCATGGTGGGGTTCTGGTATGGACGGGCATACGCTACGGACAATGAACACAATTGTTTTTTATCGATGGCAATTTGAATGCACAAAGATACCGTGACAAGATCCTGAGGCCCATGTTTCAGCATAACAATGTCGCAAGGTTCTGTACACAATTCCTGGAAGCTGAAAATGTCCCAGTTCTTCCATGGCCTGCATACTCAGACCTGTCACCCATTGAGCATTTTCGGGTTGCTCTAGATCGACATATACAAGTGTTCCAGTTCCCGCCAATATCTTGCAACTTCCCACTTCCACTTTGAAGAAGTGGGGCAACATTTCACAGGCTACTAGATGTAGGCTTAGACTTGCTGTAGTTCTCCACTGTTGAAAAGTGGTTTTGGGGAGATATGCCATATGCCAGCTAGGATTTGTTTCTACTTGCTGATCTTGGATTAGCATTCTGCCTCTTAAGTGCTGTGTTTGTGCCAGCAGGTATGGGAGACATGGATGCCCATGAAGACGACCCAAGCTATTTCTCATGACGAGCTCATCTCGTCTGGAGACTCCGCCAACGGCTCAGACTTTGGCTTCCCCGATGAGGAGCATGACACAATTGACAACGAGGACAAGACGGACGACAATGAGGATTATGACGACTTCTCTGGCTCTGGCGACGGAGGTTGGATTTAGCAAAAAATTACTTTGCTTTTGCTAGCTGATAGAATATAATTGTGTATTCTTTTCTCCACAGTACCAACTATTACAATCAAAAATGACAATACCATGAAATCAAAGGTAAAGTTTCTCATAATTGACTATCATGTTCCAAATGGGAGCCCACAAATTGCTAATGTTTTGTTTCCTCTTTTTAGTTTAATGACTTGTAGGCCTAATTCTCACTGCTTTTTGTCCATAGCCTTCTATGAACAACAAGATTCCAGACCTGAGGCTCAAACCCACAGTGAACGAGATTCAATTGGTCCAGAAGAACAATGAAGTGTCAGTATGGGTTTCTCCCAAGCCTGAGGAGCACCCATCGAACGTACTGATGGCCCATGCAGGGGAGGAGAGCATCTTCAACAAGACTGAGGTCCTAGCAGGTGAGGCAATGGCACTTTTTTTTGTGCTAGTTCATTTGTTGAAGTTGAATCTGAGTTTATTTAACTTTGGAAAAAGGTATGGAAGTTGAATTTCGCTTTGTCAGAAATGTGGCTTGATTTGCAGCTGGTCAAATTAAAGCAATGCAAGAACATTAATTGTTATTCCACTGTATTTTGTTTCAGCTCTTATTGCTGGTGGAGCAGTGGGGCTGTTCTTTGCTGTCCTTCTCATCCTCCTGCTTGTCTACCACATGAAGAAGAAGGATGAAGGCAGCTACGACCTGGGAAAGAAGCCCATCTACAAGAAGGCTCCCACCACAGAGGTCTACGCATAAAGCCCACCTTCGCCGGGCCACTTGCCTCTTGAAAGCAAACCTCTCCTCTTGTCTGTACAGCCGGGAAGTACCAGAGGGAGAAACCGTCACAGGCAAAAAACTGCTTCTCTTCTACCATGAGTTCTACAATGGTTCGTTTAAATAAAAAATCGGAAACACTTTATTAACTGTCCGTTAATAGGAAGAGGACCATTTCAGCTGCCAAACAATGCAGTGCAAGATATTGATGTTTTTTCTTGCCCATGTAAAAACAAAAGTGTACATTCTGCAGCGACACTGCAGCAAAATCTTGACATTTCCCTCCCACCTTCTCTTTAATGACACTAACAAGGTGAATGAGACCTTCACACTCATGCACCTGACATGGTACAAATATTGGTACGGCTATTTATTTTCCTCCCCCTCTAACCTTGGTACCCATTCTTGTGTTAATACTGCTAATACAGAAGTCTGTCACTATTGCATTTTATATTTGCAGTGCATTTGTAAAGTATTCAGACTGCATTTTTCACATTTTGTTATACAGCCTTATTCTAAAATGTATTGAATGGGGGGGGTCTCCTCAATCTACTACACCTAATACCCACCCCATAATGACAAACTAAAAATAATACTGAAATATCACATTGTCATAAGTAATCAGCACCTGTACTTTGTTGAAGTACCTTTTGGCTGCGACTACAGCCTTGAATCTTCTTGGGTATGACGTTGCAAGCTTGGTAAACTTGTATTTGGAGTTTCTCACAATCTTCTCTGCAGATCCTCTCGAGCTCTCAGATTGACTGCACAGCTATTTTCAGGTCTCTCCAGAGATGTTCGATTGGGTTCAAGTCCGGGCTCTGGCTAGGCCAGTCAAGGACATTCAGAGGTCCCGAAGCCACTCCTGCATTACCTTGGTGAACCTCCCAGTCTGAGAACCTGTTCCAGAGCGCTCAGGACTTCAAGGATCTTTCCCTTGATCCTGACTAGTCTCCCAGTCCCTGCAGCTGAACATCCCCACAGCATGATCAAATCAAAGTTTATTTGTCATGTGTGCTGAATACAACAGGTGTAGTAGACCTTAGCGTGAAATGCTTACTTACAGGCCAACAGTGCAAAAAAGGTATTAGGGTGAACAATGGGTATGTAAAGAAATAAAAATAACCGTAGCGAAGTCGGCTGATTTGAGGTAGTATGTAGATATGGTTAAAGTGACTATGCATATATGATAAACAGAGTAGCAGCAGCGTAGAAGGGACACACACAAACACAATGTAAATAGTCCGGGTAGCCATTTGGTTACCTGTTCAGGAGTCTTATGGCTTGGGGGTAAAAACTGTTGAAGCCTTTTTCTCCTAGACTTGGCACTCCGGTATCACTTGCCATGCGGTAGTAGAGAGAACAGTCTATGGCTGGGATCTTTGACAATTTTTAGGACAGCCTGGTGTAGAGGTCTTTGATGGCAGGCAGCTTAGCCCCAGTGATGTACTGGGCCGTACGCACTACCCTCTGTAGTGCTCTGCGGTCAGAGGACAAGCAATTGCCGTACCAGGCAGTGATGCAACCAGTGCTCTCGATGTTGCAGCGGTAGAACCTCTTGAGGATCTGAGGACCCATGCCAAATCTTTTTAGTTTCCTGAGGGGAAATGGGCTTTGTCGTGCCTGTCTTGGTGTGTTTGGACCATTCTAGTTCCACTATAGCCCCGTCGATGATGCTGCCACCACCATGCTTGTCCTTCTGGAAGATTCTCCCATCTCCACAGAGGAGCTCTGTCAGTGACCATCAGGTTCTTGGTCACCACCCTGACCAAAGCCCTTCTCCCCCGATTGCTCAGTTTGGCCGGGCTGCCAGTTATAGGAAGAGTCTTGATGGTTCCAAACTTCTTCCATTTAAAAATGGTGTTCTTGGGGACCTTCAATGCTGCAGAATTGTTTTGTTTTTTGGTACCATTCCCCAGTTCTGTGTCGACACAATCCTATCTCTGAGCTCTGCGGACAATTCCTTCGACCTCATGGCTTGGTTTTTGCTCTGATGTGCACTGGGGTGTGTTTTCAAATCCTGTCCAGTCAATTGAATTTACCACAAGTGGGCTCTAATCAAGTTGTAGGAACATCTTAAGGAGGATCAATGGAAACAGGATGCACCTGAGCTCAATTTCAAGTCTCATAGCAAAGAGTCTGAATACTCAAGGTTTTCATATTTTCAGATGGGGGGGGTTATTTTACCCAATTGAGAATCAGGCTGTAGAGGGAAAGGCGTCTGAATACTTTCCGTGTTTGTGTGGTATCATGATTGGTTACGTTTTGATTCAAATGTATTTTGTCAAGAACAGATTGTCTGAAGTGAATCCCACATTGATGAAAATAACTTGGTACATGCTACCATGTCACTAGCAGTGGCCAAGCTTGATCCTCCAAGGTGTTTTATGATTTAATTTGAACGGTGCACAAATCGGCATGATGTTATTCCTCTCGGACAACTCGCTGTGTGAATACACCCGCATTCCACCCACTCAATTATATCATACATGCATGACTGGTGATCTCATTTTTTTCATGTCGGGCCTTATCTCAGTGATGCCCATGCTTGTAAACTAAGCTATTTAAATAGGTTATGGTTTATCGCTGTTGACAGAAAACAACAAGACTCGTCACTGCACGTGGACTATACGCTTCCAGGGATCTGTAATATAGCCATTTGAATAAATGTTAAACTTGGTACTTGTCAGATGTTTATTTACCAAATATTTTAAAATGCCAAATAAAAAAATCATCTTCCCAATACTTTCAGGTTAACATTACTGTAAATGTTTGGAATAATTGGTTTCTTCATGCCTAAGAAGCCTATAATGAGAAGGTTTTTTTTTAAATTACCAATGCTAGTACTATGTTTTTAGTAGATTACTTGTTAAAAAAATGGTATTTAACTGTCATATTTTGTCTCAGGTTGGCACTTCCCCTTTAAGTTGTATGTGTTAACATTTTTATGTACACACAAAGCAGGTTTTTTTTTTTTTTTTTTTTTTGTAAGGGTTTGATTTCTTGTAAACAATTTTAAGCTGTTTTATGTTTTGTAGAAGGATTGCTATGAAATTGTTCAGAGGAACTGAATTGAGCCATGTCATTTGCATGGGGGGAAAAAATATGCTGCTTTGTCACAACGAGATGTGACGCTCAATTGAGTGTTGAAGTCAATAAATCATTGATTTCTGCACGCAGGTTCTGATTTATATTTGGAAATAAAGCTGTTTTTATGCACATGAATGGTTGGCTCAGTATTCCAGAGGTTTTCAATTCTCAATGCTGCACAAAGATTTGTGAGTTTTCCTGTATACATTACACTTGTTGTTGCCAGGGCAGTTCACTTGTTTATTAACCCAACAATTTAGTAGGAGCTATAACACCAGAGCTTATGGTGTACACAAGGTGTATGTACGTCATTTAGCAGATTCTCTTATACAGAGCGACATACCCACAACACCGGTGTTGCAAGCACCCTACTGGAACGACCTGTACATAAGACATCCCCAACATGATTATTCCCTGTACTTGTCCTAATGTTTGAGTACAGGACTGGTGTACTGTAGAACACTAGCTGTTTTGAGTCCACTCTTGATGAGATCAGTCTTGCCCCCAAATTGGCACATGCTCTTTCCATCAGCATAGTCTGTAAAGAAACCTCACCATCCTGATACATCAGGGATGGGCAACTGTGAAGGTGGGGAGGGGCTGCAGTTGCTCACGGGTCTCTGGGTAGTGAGGTCTCTTTACAGACTATGCTACAGACTATGCTGCATAGTACATAGTGAACCATTTCAATAACCAAAAACACTATGTCCTCTTGGCTCGCCTCTTGACAGCAGAAAATTATTTTGTTTGTGTATCTCTACACATTTTGCAATACGATGGAGAGAAATGTTTGTAGTGTTTGATATCGGAGTGAGACTAACAAGATCAATGGGGGTGGAGGCCTCAAAGATGGTATTTCGACCATGATTACTATGTTTAGATGGCTGGCCGCTAGACTCATTTGCACAACCAAATGTTGAAATTGCACCTTGTGTATTCTATTATTCTAACAGTTGAGACCCGACTGAGTTTGGAGGAATTGATACGAGGGCCAGTTGCCCATCCCTGTGATACGACTTGATATTTTTTTTGTCACAATCTTCGAGTGTAGGACAGGTGTTGTGAACCTGATGTACCTCCACCACAGGACAGTAGCTGTTTTACGGTTAGTCTATAGATAGACTGAAACAGCACATGTTACCTTGCTGCTAGGATGGTTTTGTATGACACTCCCAGCACAGCTGACTGTGAGTAGCTGTGTTGTTGACACCCAGACAGAATGGGGAAGCATGCTGATACATGTTTCTGATGCTGTGCTGCGGGGGAAAGCACTGGTTGAAGATGTTTCATGTAATCACCCTTTCAAATAGTAAGACCATTTAATGAAAATCCTTATTGTGGGATGTTTTGGCAAATAATTCAGGATCGTTCATCTAAAAAAATTATCATGCTGCGTTGCTTGGATCGTGTCCCTCTAATTTGGTCATTGCCTCATTCAACCTGTCTGGGTTTCTCGTTTCAGATTTGTTTTGAGAGTTTTGGAACGCACTGCATTCGACGTGGATATTTTTGGGCGGGAAATTTCCAAACGCAATACTGCCAGGCACACTTTGACCAAATCAATCAGGTCTACTCACTGAACCATTATATTAGAATATAATTGTATAAGAGTGTTTCAGCATCTTTCCCAAAGTGTTGAACTTGAAACATTGAGGTAGACAGGCTTTGTCTTGACTCAAGTACAGCTTCGTTCTTATTACGTTTCACAAGCTGTTCTTGATTTTTCTCACCCAGGCCAGAATTTATTCTGTAAGCTGGTGCTGTCTGAAATATGAACAGGAAGTCCGGGATAAAAGATGAGAGCTCCCCCCCAGAGTCAAAGGGCAAATGATTCCAGGAAATTACACTGAAGTTGGAGCTCTTTGTGGGAATTGCATTCTCAAATGAAGTTCAACGGATTCGTAATCTAGGGTCGCCACAGTCGCTCATTGAACTAAACACGATTAGTTTCAATGTAGTCACTCACTGACTGCATTAACTATCTATAGTGAGCTCATGCCATGGGGGTATCACAGCATACATTTGGAGTTGTGGTTTGCCTCCAGGTCCCATATGCTGCCAGAGTTATTTTGGATTTAGGGTGGTTTAGTTTCCATGGCAACAAACAACTGTAGTGGGGCGAAGGGGATGATACACCAATAGTCCTTTTTTATTTACTAGAGCTCCAAAAAACATTGGGCAGCAGGTAAGCAGTGCATCAGCTGGTCTAATGGAAATTAAAACAAATGGGATCCACATGGCTAAAATGTGTGAGCTATAGCTATCCTTTCCTCCCAGTGTTGGGGGCAGGTTGCCTGGGTACTGACTGCAGTTCTCCCACAGTCATTGGCAGCCTTTTGTCTCCATTCAAAAGCCAAATTCCACACAACCAGAGACATTCCTTTCCCGCACAACAATGAGGGCTTTTGTGTGCACGCTGCCCTGTGTTTTAATTCTATTTGTATTATTTTGGAACTTGTTGCATGGAAAATGTAATCATCTTTCTGGTGGTTTTGCTCCATTTGAAAATGCTCAATCCCAGCTGTGTCTTCCCCCAGAAGTCAAGGACAAAATAACCAAATGCTTTGACGCACCTGACTATCTTTTGTTGAAATCTTAACGAAATTTTTTAATGTTTTTTTTGTTGGTGAAAATATGAAGAAACTCCGTTATATTACCAAGAGGGCATAACAGAAGCCCAATGAAGCCATGTTTCCTCTACTATTTGGATTCTTAAAGGGGTAATGTGCAGTTACTATATCCCATTTTTAGATTTATTAATTAATGATATGCACACATTGATTCTTGAATAATATAACTTACAAATGCCTCATGAGTTTGTTCAACTGTCGTACCACATCAGAACCCCAAATATAAGCTTGTTTTACTCCAATGTTTGTAAACATTGCAAATGTAAACAAACACTGTACAGCCTCAAAACATGGTAAAAACTATATTTTTGATATCATGGATCCTTGCATCCATAGCATTGGTCTTGGCCCATCACAGCTTTTTACCAAAACAGAGGCAGGGTGTCACTTTGTTATTGTTTCAACTGAGGATTGGCCCTTTTATATTTTGTTATTCTTTATTTATTCAAGGAGGAAATCCATTGAGACCAGGGTCTCATTCCTAAGTGTGCCCTAATCACAGCAACACAACAACCAATACAATGTAAAACAAAACCGCAATCAATACAAAACACAGCATTTAAGAAAAACAGTTACTTTCCTAAACTGCCCGAGGGGCACCCAAACATCCAATTGTTCTGCAAATTGTTTCAGCCGTGAGGAGCAGTAAAACTAAAAGTGATTTTCCTTCATTTGGTTAGGGTAAGGGCTAACCCTAACTGGCAGGAAAGTTGACTGTACAATCTGATTCCTGCTGTTCAGGGAAGACCAATATAACATTTTTCAAATGTTAAATCCTTGTCAATCCAAAATCCCAGACAGATATTTATAGGCAGGAACCCGATTGATGGGAGAGCCAAAATGCGAGCATAGGCAGCCAGAAATACATCTTAGAAAGGAATATGAAGGAACCCTGCTTCTACATATTTTTTTACAATGAGAGTACAAAGTAAAGAATATGAAAATGGTTAACTGTTTGCATGTTTTGAAACCTCCCAATTAACCCATAAAAAACACATGTATATAAACTTACCCCCAGTAACCACTTACAAAATGAGACCTAAAAGTTTTTGAATTTCTGAATTTGTGAACTGTTTCACTAAGTTAAAATACATCAAAGAAATAGTGCAACATTTTGGCAACTAAGCCCTTTTTTTACTAACCCAGAACCAGATGATGTCCCGATGTGCACGTCTAAGCCATTGATAAATGACTGGAAGTCTCCAGGAACATCTAGCTTACTCCTCACAAAGGCAGGGAAAAGACCTTCTACTCCTCTCAAAAGCTGGGTGGATAGCACTTTGTACTTTTTTTTTTACAAGTATACACTGAGTATACAAAACATTAGGAACAAAAGAACAAAATCAAACTGCCCACATGCAATCTATTTTCCAAATTCTAACACAAAAGAGTATAAACATTTCCCAATACAAAGGCAGTTGTCTAAACATATACTAAACAGATGAATCCAGGTGAAAGTGATGTCACTTGTTATATCCACTGTAATCAGTGAGGATGAGACAGGTTAAAGAAGGATTTTCTAAGCCTTGAGTCAATTGAGACATGGATTGTGTATGTGTGCTATTCAGAGGGTGAATGGGAGACAAAATATTTAAGTGCCTTTGAACAGGGTATGGGAGCAGGTGCCAGACGCACTGATTTTAGTGTGTCAAGACAGAAAAAGTCTCCACACACTTCCAGTCAGATGCAAATTAATTTTAATATAGCTGCGCTTTCGGTCAGTCGACCTTCAACAGGGCATATCTCCGCAACCAACAGTGGGACAGATAAGGCCACATTGCGAGGCAGAGATAATTGCAGAGACCTGTGATAATCTGAATGGCCATTAGGTGTCATATCAGATAGAAATACAGGATGGAACAGAACATGTTATAGATGTCTTTCTACGCATATGTGTGTACGCATATGTAGATATACCATTAAAAATCTGTCGTTTCTAGCAACAATAGTCATTTACAACATTAACAATGTCTACACTGTATTTATGATCAATTCGATGTTATTGTAATGGACAAGAAAATGTGCTTTTCTTTCAAAAACAAGGACATTTCTAAGTGACCCCAAACTTTTGAACAGTAGTGTATATATACATAAAATATCTTCCCAAACCTTTCCATAAGTCCACACAAGTTTCTTCAACTGTCTTCTGACTGTGGTCAGAGCGATGTCGATGTGCTGTTATTGCCAGCAGATTACAGATGGCCTTTGCTGAGCGCTCATCATCTTCATCCATTTTAGTGAGTCGATCACTTAAATAGTCTTGCTGGAAACGGAATACCATGTAAAAATGTAAAGCATACAGTAAATACCAGCAGTCGATTTATTTAAACATTATTTTTAGCATTATTAGGCCTACTTTACAGTATTGTAGCCTACTGTACAAAATGCGCTTGTGCCAGTTTTCACGCAAAAGTTGCCATTTATAAAATGAGAATTGACATGAGAATCTGCTGCTAGTTTAAATATTGTATTGCATTTGCAAGCTGGCAGGTAAATAGGCCTATTGTGTGCAAAAGCTTATTAATAAAAAACATAAAACAGGAAAACACATTAAGAATGCAGCCATTTGCCGGAGAGTGAAAATCTGTGTTTTATTTTTAGAATCTAAAACATCTTAAACATCTTAAACATCTTTTTCTTGCATAACCATTGCAGAATAAATTCCTTACCTGTTCTGACCTTGATGGGTTCCTATTCCCAAAGGAGCATAGCCTACAAAAAATGATCATGTGCATCTCTCATTTAATTTGACCTAGTAGCCGAGTAAATGGATAGTTTATATTTCAAGTTTTGCAATATCATAGGCAGCGCGGTTTATAATACCGTTATACTGACACATTTAACAGGTGAACAGTTGATCTTTTACATTGAAGTAGTCCTATGTATGCTACTAAGTATTGTAATTGCCTTTTTTGTAGCCTGTGTTACACACCTCAGACTGGAGCATGGTCAGCAGATAATACGCCTGAATTAACGGTGAAATGATGAGACAGAGAAATATTAGTAGTGTTCAGTAGTAGGCTCCAAGATGTATTAAAATGTTGTTTTCTTTTGTTAATCTTTTTAATCAAAAGCAGCAGCAATATAATACATTGGATGGCTGCATAAAATAGCCAACAAAATAAAACCAGAAGTACATTTCCGCGTGCCGCTCCGGCCGCTTTTTCAAGCAGGAATTTGCATCCTGTAGCTCTAACTCCAAAAAGATCTGGGACACTGTAAAGTCCATGGAGAACAAGAGCACCTCCTCCCAGCTGCCCACTCCACTGAGGCTTAGGTAACACGGTCACCACCGATAAATCCATGATAATCGAAAACTTCAACAAGCATTTCTCAACGGCTGGCCATGCCTTCCTCCTGGCTACTCCAACCTCGGCCAACAGCTCCACCCCCCCCCTCCCTCCGCAGCTACTTGCCCAAGCCTCCCCAGCTTCTCCTTTACCTTCTCCTTTACCATATCCAGATAGCAGATGTTCTGAAAGAGCTGCAAAACCTGGACCCGTACAAATCAGCTGGGCTTGACAATCTGGACCCTCTATTTCTGAAACACTCCGCCGCCATTGTCGCAACCCCTATTACCAGCCTGTTCAACCTCTCGTACATAACGTCTGAGATCCCCAAGGACTGGAAAGCTGCCGCGGTCATCCCCCTCTTCAAAGGGGGAGACACCCTGGACCCAAATTGTTACAGACCTATATCCATCCTGCACTGCCTATCTAAGGTCTTCAAAAGCCAAGTCAACAAACAGATCACTGACCAACTCGAATCCCAACATACCTTCTCCGCTGTGCAATCTGGTTTCCGAGCCGATCACGGGTGCACCTCAGCCACGCTAAAGGTACTAAACGATATCATAACCGCCATCGATAAAAGACAGTACTGTGCAGCCGTCTTCATCGACCTGGCCAAGGCTTTCGACTCTGTCAATCACCATATTCTTATCGGCAGACTCAGTAGCCTTGGTTTGTCTAATGACTGCCTTGCCTGGTTCTCCAACTACTTTGCAGACAGAGTTCAGTGTGTCAAATCGGAGGGCATGTTGTCCGGTCCTCTTGCAGTCTCTATGGGGGTGCCACAGGGTTCAATTCTCGGGCCGACTCTTTTCTCTGTATATATCACTGATGTTGCTCTTGCTGCGGGCGATTCCCTGATACACCTCTACGCAGACGACACCATTCTGTATACTTCTGGCCCTTTCTTGGACACTGTGCTATCTAACCTCCAAACGAGCTTCAATGCCATACAACACTCCTTCCGTGGCCTCCAACTGCTTATAAACGCTAGTAAAACCAAATGCATGCTTTTCAACCGTTCGCTGCCTGCACCCTCACGCCCGACTAGCATCACCACCCTGAATAGTTCCGACCTAGAATATGTGGACATCTATAAGTACCTAGGTGTCTGGCTAGACTGTAAACTCTCCTTCCAGACTCATATCAAACATCTCCAATCCAAAATCAAATCTAGAATGGGCTTTCTATTTCGCAACAAAGCCTCCTTCACTCACGCTGCCAAACTTACCCTAGTAAATCTGTCTATCCTACCGACCGATCCTCGACTTCGGCGATGTCATCTACAAAATGGCTTCCAATACTCTACTCAGCAAACTGGATGCAGTTTATCACAGTGCCATCCGCTTTGTTACTAAAGCACCTTATACCGCCCACCACTGTGACCTGTATGCTCTAGTTGGCTGGCCCTCACTACATATTCGTCACCAGACCCACTGGCTCCAGGTCATCTACAAGTCCATGCTAGGTAAAGCTTCGCCTTATCTCAGTTCACTGGTCACGATGGCAACACCCACCCGTAGCACACGCTCCAGCAGGTGTATCTCACTGATCTTCACCTCATTTGGCTGCCTTTCCTTCCAGTTCTCTGCTGCCTGTGACTGGAATGAATTGCAAAAATTGTTGAGGTTGGAGACTTTTATCTCCCTCACCAACTTTAAACATCTGCTATCTGAGCAGCTCACTGATCGCTGCAGCTGTACATAGTGCATTGGTAAATAGCCCACCCAATTTACCTACCTCATCCCCATACTGTTTTTATTTATTTACTTTTCTGCTCTTTTGCACACCAGTAGGTCATTTATCACTCCAGCGTTAATCTGCTAAATGTAATTATTCGCCTACCTCCTCATGCCTTTTGCACACAATGTATATACTCATTTTTTTTAAATGTTTTTTTCTACTGTGTTATTGACTTGTTTATTGTTTACTCCATGTGTAACTCTGTGTTGCTGTCTGTTCACACTGCTATGCTTTATCTTGGCCAGGTCGCAGTTGTAAATTAAACTTGTTCTCAACTAGCCTACCTGGTTAAATAAAGGTGAAATAATATAAAACATTTTTAAAAACACAGCTGAATCAAATGATCAACTCATCAAGCTTTAACTGGTATCTATGCATTCATTTGTGATGCTATCCGTGATATGACCCTGCTGTTGTCATGTGCATCTATCTATCCAATGTTATACGATATATGATTATTTTAGTAATCCACAATGACCTGGTGATGATAAAAATGTAATGATGACATTATTTTCCATATTCTTACAGATACCATGAGATTCTTTCAAAACGATTGCCTACAGTTACAACACAGAGTTGCACATGGAATATGGTTGGGTGCATTGTTGCGAGTGTGACCAGGGACACTCGAGTTGAAAGTCCGTGTCCGTGTTGCCCAGCAACAGCCCCAAAACATCACTGCTCTAGAGGAGATCTGCATGGAGCCTTCGCCAGGCCAAAATACCAGCAACAGTGTGTGAAAACCTTGTGAAGACTTACAGAAAACGTTTGACCTCTGTCATTGCCAACAAAGGGTATATAACAAAGTATTGAGATAAACTTTTGTTATTGACCAACAAATACTTATTCCACCATAATTTGCAAATAAATTCATAAAAAATCCTACAATGTGATTTTCTTTTCTTTTTTTTGTGATTTAGTGATTTTCTTCTCTCATTTTGTCTGTCATAGATGAAGTTTACCTATGATGAAAATTACAGGCCTCTCCTTCGACTCACATTAAGCATCTCCAAACCAAAATTAAATCTAGAATCGGCTTCCTATATTGCAACAAAGCATCCTTCACTCATGCTGCCAAACATACCCTCGTAAAACTGACCATCTACCGATCCTCGACTTCAGTGATGTCATCTATTAAATAGCCTCCAACACTCTACTCAACAAACTGGATGCAGTCTATCACAGTGCCACCCGTTTTGTCACCAAAGCCCCATACACTACCCACCATTGTGACCTGTATGCTCTCGTTGGTTGGCCCTCCCTTCATACTCGTCGCCAAACCCACTGGCTACAGGTTATCTACAAGTCTCTGCTAGGTAAAGCCCCGCCTTATCTCAGCTCACTGGTCAGCATAGCAGCACCCAGCAGGTATTTCTCACTGGTCACCCCCAAAGCCAATTCCTCCTTTGGTCGTCTTTCCTTCCAGTTCTCTGCTGCCATGACTGGAACGAATTGCAAAAATCTCTGAAGCTGGAGACTCACATCTCCCTCACTAGCTTTAAGCACCGGCTGTCAGAGCAGCTTACAGATCACTGCACCTGTACATAGCCCATCTGTAAACAGCTATCTACCTACCTCATCCCCATACTGCCATTTATTTATTTATTTATTTTGCTCCTTTGCACCCCAGTATCTCTACCTACCTCTTCTGCCGATCTACCATTACAGTGTTTAATTGCTATATTGTAATTACTTCGCAACCATGGCCTATTTATTTCCTTATCTTACCTCATTTGCACTCACTGTATTTAGACTTTTTGTTTTCTTTTGTTCTACTGCATTATTGACTATATGTTTTGTTATTCCATGTGCAACTCTTGTGTTGTTGTATGTGTCGAATTGCTACGCTTTATCTTGGCCAGGTCGTAGTTGCAAATGAGAACTTGTTCTCAACTAGCCAACCTGATTAAATAAAGGTGAAATAAAAAAAAATAAAAAAATGCTTGATAATGTATGTGATATCAACAGAGAAGTATATTTTCTGGGTGATTTAAATATTGACTGGCTTTCATCAAGCTGCCCACTCAAAAAAAGTTTTTAACTGTAAACAGTTCCTGCAACCTTGGATCAGGCTGTCAGTCAACCTACTAGGATAGTTACAAACAGCACAGGAATGAAATCATCAACATGTATTAATAACATTTTTACCAAGGCTGCAAATATTTGCTTTAAAGCAGTATCCAAATCCATAGGATGTAGTGATCACAATATAATAGCCATATCTAGGAAAACCAAAGTTCCAAAGGCTGGGCCTAATACAGTGTAGAAGATGTCAAACAAGAAGTTTAGCAGTGATTCATATGTTGATGATGTAGGAATATTTTCTGGTCTGTGGTGTGTAATAAGGAGCAACCAGACTGCTGCACTTGACGCATTTATGAAACTACTTATTCAAGTTACTAAAAAGCACGCACCCATTAAGAAAATTACTGTAAAAACTGGTAAATCTCCTTGGATTGATGAGGAATTGAAAAATTGTATGGTTGAGAGGGATGAGGCAAAAGGTATGGCAATTAAGTCTGGCAGCCAAACTGATACGGCAAACGTACTGCAAATTAAGAAATTGTGTGACTAAACTAAAAGAAAATAAACTACACTATGAAACAAAGATAACTTATATAAAGAATGACAGTAAAAAGCTTTAGGGCACCTTATCCTTTTATAACTGGCGGCAGTATTTTCATTTTTGGATAACAAATGTTCCCGTTTTAAACGGGATATTTTGTCACGACAAGATGCATATAATTGACAGCTTTGGATAGAAAACAGTCTGACGTTTCCAAAACGGCAAAGATATTGTCTGTGAGTGCAACAGAACTGATGTTACAGGCGAAACTCAGAAGAAAATCTAATTCAAGTGCCGCATTTTTTGAAACCGCCTCATGCCAATGACTCCTTATATGGCTGTGAATGAGCTACGAATGAGCTTTCTACGTATTCCCCAAGGTGTCTACAGCATTGTGACGTCTTTTTACGCATTTATGTTGAAGAATAGCCGTAAGGGATCACATTTAGCAAGTGGTCACATGATGGCTCCCGCAGAAAATCTTGCGTAAAGTACACAAGTAGCCATTTTTCCAATCACTTCTTATGAGAAACCAATTGTCCCGATGGATATATTATTGAATTGTTATGTGAAAAACACCTTGAGGATTGATTCTAAACGACGTTTGCCATGTTTCTGTCGATATTATGGAGCTATTTGGAAAAAAAGTTTGGTGTTGTAGTGACTGCATTTCCGGTCGATTTCTCAGCCAAACGTGAAGAACAAACGGAGCTATTTCACCTACAAAAATAATATTTTTGGAAAAAAGGAACATTTGCTATCCAACTGGGAGTCTCCTGAGTGAAAACATCCGAAGTTCTTCAAAGGTAAATGATTTAATTTGATTGCTTTTCTTATTTTTGTGAAAATGTTGCCTGCTGGTAGCAAGGCCTAGCCATAGCATTATGCCATGATAAACTTACACAAATGCTTGTCTTGCGTTGGCTGTAAGCATATTTTGAAAATCTGAGATGACAGATTAACAAAAGGCTAAACTGTGTCTCAATATATTTCATTTGTGATTTTCATGAAAAGGAAGATTTTCTAGGAAGACTTATGTCCGCTGCATAATGCTAATTAGTTTGAGGCTATGGTTACGCTCCCGCATGCGGGTTTGAGAGTCATGAGAAGTTAAATGAAATTTGGGGGAAAAAAGCCAACTTGGCTCCTTCATTTATTGAATCAGATAGCTCATTCATCACAAAGCCCACTGATATTGCAAACTACTTTAAATTAAGAGCCTAGTTGGTTAAACCAAAGAAAAAGTCAGGAACCTTCCCGTTTGGCCATGATTGGCTGAGATAATGAGTGGGCTGGACATGCTGAGAGACGAGTTTCAGATTGCTCTGTGGTGTATAGCACCTTGTGTCTCTAAAATGAGCTGCTCGTTATGCATAGATAATCCTTCTACTGCAGTTTGTTTTAAGATATAACGTTAGCCATTGTTAGGTTCTTATTTTTCAGAGACCCACGGACACTAGAGAAGCTTGTAGTGGAAATTTCCTGTATTACCAAATCATGAGAAGCAAACCACACACCGAACAGAGTTGTCATTAAGTCCATCTTTAATTTTATATGACCTCCATCACAACCCTGTGAATTGATCTGAGAGTCAGTGTCTATAAATGAATTCTCTGAGAGTGCTTACACATTGCAACTGAGATCCTTTATAGCAAAGACACACATAGCCAGACAGCATTGGCCATCAATTATAGTTCAGCTTTGTCTCCTAAACTATGTTCTTATCTCGCTCTTGGTACCACTCAGGACCAACACCATTACCTCACCCAATGGCATATATCAAATACACCCCCTCGTGGACAAGATCACAGAGAGACAGTGACTGGCACACAGACATTGTGGAGCCAAGAGATAATTGGTTCCCCCTCAATCATCCCTTCACATGGTTTAAAAGAGTTTAAAAGGCCCAAGTAACTGAACCCTGACAGAGAACAGATAACTGCAAACGGCCAACACTATAGTACAACCAAATACATTCTAAATGACAAGTATCTCACAAGCATATTATGAAAATAAAACATATTATCTATGTTACCCAACTAATTCTGATTCTGCCATGACAAGCTTTAACCAAGTTTAATTCTTCCCAAAGGTTCTGTACAGCTGTAATTCAGACACTTCAACATTTGTCCCACTCAGATATATATCCCACTTAAAACACTCCTTCTTCTCTACAATCCTTACATCTTATGGTTTAACAGGAAAATAGTAACAAAACCCAAACCCTTATTACTCGCTTCAGGGGACCTGTCCTCACCTTCTGACCTCAACCCCTCTTTCACCTAATCCACAGATGTCCATTCTGTCTTTCCTGTATCAAGACAGTTCTCTGCTCCCGTCCCCAAAACATTCCAACACATTCCACAGCTATCTGTCTTTCTACAGAGGCAGAGGCTCCTTTCTCCTTTGATTCTATGCTTCTTTCCTATCATTTATTTAATATCTAAATGTTCAAAATGTTGAATCCAACACCATAGAGAACTGCAAATATGTTGCTTCTCAATAAAATTGCTGCCCTGAATTTATCAGGCGCTATCGACAAAGGTCAGTGTGAATAAGTTGTGGTGGACTACTTTCTGGAGGATGATCGTGCCATGCTGACTCTCTCTGCCTCTGAAAATGAATCAGACGATGAGGAAATCCCTGATGTAGGTAAAAAAAAAGACATTGTATACTATTCTGTGATGATGGTGGTGGGGAAGAAACGACAATCAACAGTGTTGTTGTCAAGGAAGAAGTTGACCGAGTTTTGGAATTAGTATAACACACCGCCAAACAAGCTGTGCAAACTTAACGGAAACAACACAGGACGTCTTATTTAATGGAAGGGGTTGCAGTGTGCCGTGAAGCTTTCATCCATGTAAATGGTAAGAATCTAGCTACAGTTTCAGATATTATACGTTTCAAATGTAGTCAGAAAGTTGTTTTGATTGCATGTTAAGGCTTGCTGTTAGCTAGCCAGCTGGAGTTCGATGGCTGGCTTGCTAGCTAACATTAATATTGAACCTAATTTATTTGGTTAACTTTATCTATGATAATAGGTTTGTATTGCTAGTAGTGTTACTCTATGGCTTGGGATTATAGTTCATTTTTTAGATAGCTAATGTTAACGTGACATGTCTAAACAAAATACCCCAGTTAAAGCTTGCTGTTAGATAGCTAATGTTAAATGAGGTTAGATGGCTGGCTTGATGGCTGGCTCATTTCGCATTGCTAGTCATAGCCTAATGTTAGCTAACTAACATTGAACCTATTTGGTTAACTTTATGTATGTATGACAATCGGTTTGTATTGCTATTTAAAGCTTGCTGTTAGCGAATCACATGTAATGTTAGCGAATCACATGTAATGTTAGCTAGCCAGCCATCTAACGTCAGCTGGGTAGTGATGTTATGTCAGAATGCCATTTCACATCTATTGTATAATAATGCTAAAATTTTCATTGCATGAGGTTATTCTTCTTATCTAAACTCGGGAGGTGAGTTGATGTTGTTCAGGGTTGTAATGTCTTCTGATTTTTGTTGTTGTTATTCCCTGTTTTACAGCTTCAATGCTCTGAAGCCTGGTGTTGTTGCTGCGCAACGCTGACATCCTACCTTCCATAGACGGTCTGCCTGTAAAAGCACCACCTGGACTTGACACAGCTAGAAGATCAGGGAGTTTTCAGGGAGCGACGAAGAGGCTATGGACATCACATGCTCTGCACCAAAGTCAAGAGCAGGATAGAAACAGGCTCTCCAAATCTAGATTCCCTTGTTCATGTGTGGTTCGGACTTACCAGTTTTTCTATTTTTGTATTTATTATGGATCCCCATTAGCTGCTACCAAAGCAGAAGCTACTCTTCCTGGGGTCCAGCAAAATAAAGGCAGCTTATACACTTTTAAAACATTACAATACATTCACAGATTTCGCAACACACTGTGTGCCCACCACGACCACATATACACAGTACTAAATCCACGTGTATGTATAGTGCGTATGTTATAGAATGTATGTCTGTGTGTATGCATGTGTCTGTGCCAATGTTTGTGTTGCTTCACAGTCCCCGCTGTTCCATAAGTTGTTTTATCTGTTTTTAATATTACAATTATACAATTTATAATGCACGTATTTTGTATTTCTTACACTTGGATAATGATTACCTATTATGTGTCCTCAGATCAGTGCATATCTGAACCGTACCTTTATTTGCCAAGGCAGAGTACATGATCAGTGAATATATTCAATGTACAGGCTACACTGTGGGGATCTCATGCTTGGTAATAACTACATGCATACGACTTGCATCCTTGGCATAATAAAGTTATATCATATTCTACTAAAGCCATAGGCTTCATTGGTGCCATTCAGACTGTTTTTAAGTTGAAACAACCGACTATGATAGCTGAGGTTCATAGCTAGGTTCTGAACTAATATTTATACCAAACAGTTTTATACCATACACAGATCAGTTACATACACTACATGGCCAAAAGTACAGTTGAAGTCAGAAGTTTACATATACCTTAGAACCTGTTAAGGCTCGGGACAATACTGCCCCCTTTGGAGGAATTGCGTGCCCATAGTAAACAGAAAAAAAATCTGTCCAAAATTGCTAATATATGCATATAATAATAATTATTGAATGGAAAACACTCTAAAGCTTCTAAAACCGTTCGAATTATGTCTGTATGTATAGCAGAACTCACAGGGCAGCCAATCTCCCAAACTATTTCTCTCATCAGGAAAGTTGGGCCAACTTTGACGTCATCGCCCCCACCCTTCCCAACCAGCTATGGAGCTGGGAACAGTTTCTAGGTCTTCGGCGGGATGTCTTCTTTCAATAGAGCGTGTAATTGTGCAAATCCCGCGAGCTTTGACCCTTTGGCAGGCAAAATACTGAAGTGTCACGAGAAAATAGATGCACGTCCTGGCGCAATTGTACACAGTCATTCCTTTGTTCCAGATTGTCTGAGAGGACTTGCGTTTCTCCGGTCGAATCGCCAATTGTTTTGTATGTTAATAACATCCTAAAGCTTGATTCTGCACTTAGTTTGACCAGTTTAGTCGACATATAATATGTAATTTTGAAGTTTTGATGCACAACCCCTCGAGACCAGAGGAAATTTTGGCTGCATTTCAGCCGGAATTTGTCGCGTTTGCTAATACAAAGACACACGACTTGAAACCAAACGCTGTTTTGGGTGAGTATGACTCCTTCCACTACATTCTGATCGAAGACCATCAAAGGTAAGGGCATATTTATGTTGTAATTTTGTGTTTCTGTTGACTCCAACATAGCGGAGAAATATTGCTTACGTCTGAGCGCCGCCTCAGATTATTGAATAGTGAGCGATTTCTGTAACGTGAAAAAGAAACGTGACAAAGCGATTGCATTAAGAAGCAGTGTATCTTTCTAACTATATGTAGAACATGTATATTTAGTCAAAGTTTATGATGTGTATTGCTGTTATCTGGCGTTATCTGGCGGAGTTATCTATAATTTCTCCGGACATTTTTGTAGCATTTTTTGAACATGGCTCAATGTAAATGGAGATTTATGGATATAAATTGCATATTATTGAAAAAAACATAAATGTACTGTGTAACATGTCATCTATCATCTGATGAAGATTTTCAAAAGGTTAGTGAATTATTTTTCCTTTAATCCTGCGTTTGTGATTGCATCTTTTGTTTGACAAAATGGCTACATATCGTCTGTGTCTTTGTGATGGTTTGATATACATATGTGCTATGTTTTCGCCGTAAAACATTTTAGAAATCTGACTCGCTGGGTAGATGAACAAGGTGTTTAACTTTCATTTGAGCTATTGGACTTGTTAATGTGTGGAGGTTAAATATTTCTAAGAATATTTTTGCTGGTGTTTATACTTATGTACTATTGTTTGTACAGATGAACGTGGTACCTTCAGGCGTTTCTAAGTTGCTCCCAAGGATGAACCAGACTTGTGGAGGTCTACAATTTCTTTTCTGAAGTCTTGGCTGATTTCTTTTGTCAAGCAAGGCACTGAGTTTGAAGGTAGGCCTTGAAATACATCCACAAGAACATCTCTAATTGACTCAAATTATGTCAATTAAGCCTATCAGAAGCTTCTAAAACCATGACATCATTTTCTGGAATTTTCCAAGCTGTTTAAAGGCAGTCAACTTAGTGTATGTGAACTTCTGACCCACTGGAATTGTGATACAGTGAAATAAGTGAAATAATCTGTCTGTAAATAATTGTTGGAAATATTACTTGTGTCATGCACAAAGCAGATCTCCTAACCAACTTGCCAAAACTAGTTTGTTAAATGAATGTATGGAGTGGTTGAAAAACAAGGTTTTAATGACTTCAAATGTATGTGAACACCCCTTCGAATTAGTGGATTCGGCTATTTCAGCCACACCCGTTGCTGACAGGTGTATAAAAATCAAGCACAGTCATGCAATCTCCAAAGACAAACATTGGCAGTAGAATAGCCTTACTGAAGAGCTGTGACTTTAACATGGCACTGTCATAGGATGCCACCTTTCCAACAAGTCAGTTCGTCAAATTTCTGCATTACTAGAGCTGTCCCGGTCAACTGTAAGTGTTATTGTGACATGGAAAACATCTAGGAAAAACAAAGGCTCAGCCACAAAGTGGTAGGCCACACAAGCTCACAGAATGGGACCGCCGAGGGCTGAAGTGCAAAGAGCATCTGTCCTCAGTTGCGACACTCACTATTGAGTTCCAAACTGCCTCTGGAAGCAAAGTCAGCAGAAGAACTGTTAGTCGGGAGGTTGATGAAATGGGTTTCCATGGCCGAGCAGCCACACAAAAGCTTAAGATCACCATGCGCATCATGGTGTAAAAGCTCGCCGCTATTGGACTCCGGAGTAGTGGAAATGTGTTCTCTGGAGTAATGAATTCAACACCATCTGGCAGTCCAACGGACAAATCTGGGTTTGGCGGAAGCCAGAACTCTACCTGCCCGAATGCATAGTGCCAACTATAGGGTTTGGTGGAGGATAAATAATGGTCTGGGGCTGCTTTTCATGTTTCGGGCTAGGCCCCTTAGTTCCAGTTAAGGGAAATCTTAACAGTAATGACATTCTAGACGATTATGTGCTTCCAACTTTGTGGCAACAGCTTGGGTAGGCCCTTTCCTGTTTAGTGTAGATTGGAGGGAAATAAACCATTTTATCAATTTTAGAAAAAAGCATTAATAGTGGAAAGGTCAAGGGGTCTGAATACTTTCAGAATGCACGGTAAACCAAATAATCTATTAATAAACTAAATGTTTGCCTGCCGTGGTCTGAAGCCAATAGTTCCAAATTATACAGCAAATAAAAAGGGGTTGTCGTCACCATAAAAAGGTGAATGGAGGGCTTATTCCAGGCAGACTTTCACACCTGTGCAGTTTTATGAAAGGTCTGATAACAGGAAACATGCACCAAGTAAATAAATCTCAATAATGTTGTACATGCGTAGACTTCAGAAATGGAACAAGCAGACGTTTAGAAATTGAATAGTTATAATTGAGGCACCATTACATTTTTGCCCAAAACCTGGTTGCCTCTGCAAGGAGGCAAGTGGATATTATAGCAAGAACAAATATTACTCAGTTTAATATTCTTAAATATTTGTGTGTATACCAAATGGGAGGAGAATAGAAGTGTGCTACAGACAGTAGCAAGTAAAGAAACTGGATGACTTTAAAATACATTTTAATCAAGGTCTTTACAAAATCAAATCTTGATTAGAAAACAGATACTGAAAAACCAAATGTCTCTAAATGAGCACAACTGAAATCAGTCATTACGTTTTCAGAGCTCATGGAGCTTAAAACATTGAATAATATTCTGATGTATAATTGAAACTGCAATGTTCGAATTGTATTTTTTCTCCAAAAATAATCAATATCCTCTTTTCTTGTGTCTGGGTGTCTTAAGTTGTACACTTCAGGGAAAACATGCCCATCAAAGCGATCAAACACAAGACAATGTATGAACAAGAATACATTTTACAAAAGATAAAATGGTAAATTGTCCAGATCCACCAATAAACTCTTCAGGGACTATAATCCCTTTATTAGACTGGCTGAACCTCCACCAACAAACTCTTCAGGGACTATAATCCCTTTATTAGACTGGCTGAAACTCCACCAACACTGTTGGATGTGGCTACGCAAATAAAGCTGATTCTTTTCACCACCAACGTAAGGAAAGTCTCAACAAAAAATAAATGTACTGAAAAAAATAAAATCTTACTTCATCTACTAACAAAAGAAAAACATACTGCCATAACTTGCAGGAATGAAAAACAGACCATCGACAATAAAATGTCAAACTTTTAAAAAGAGAAAATAATCAATTATACAGTGTCCAACAAATCAGTTTGTGTCTCGCTGTGAGATCATCGGCGAGCAGGAGGGATCAGGAGCTGGGTAGCCGTCACAGAATCAGGAAAAAGGTTGTGATATGTCGGGAGAGGGACGTATGCAGCTGTGATCATTTTACCTGTGAAGAAAATTACAGTTCAGACAAAACATCTTCATAAACAATGACTGCATCACTGACAATTTACAGTCACCAGCCAGTTCATTAAGTACACCACGTCGGTCCCGAAAACTGACGCTCCTACAGTGAGTCACATTGCCGTGGCAATCAGACAGGCATCCAGTTACTTTTGTTTGAATGTTAGAAATGGATAAAACGAGGGCCTGAGAGACTGAGCGCGGTATCGTCGGTGCCAGGTGTACCAGACCCAGTGTCTCAGAAACTACCAGCCTTCTGGGATTTTCACACACGACAAAAGACATTGTCGATGGCAGTCCCGTGGGTGAAAACAGCTCGATGAGAGGACAAAGGAGAATGGCAAGAACCGTGTGAGCTAACAGGCAGGCCACAATTGGACAAATAACAGCGCAGTACAACAGAGGTGTGCAGAAAGGCATCTCGATACACACACAACTCATCGATCCTTGCTTGGGCTATTGCAGCAGAAGACCACACCGGGTTCCCCTCCTATCAGCTAAAATGCACACGTTCACAAAAACTGGACAATTGAGCGGGAAAACATTGCCTGGAATATGACAGCAAGTTCAGTTTACTTCAGTGGCCTGCAGTTCCCAGACCTCAACCCAATAGAGCCTCTTTGGAATGAGATAGAACAGACTGTTTGCAGAATGAATGTACCACCATCCAATCTGCAGACACTGATGCCATCGCGTCAGCATAGACAAATATCCATGTGGAAGGTTTCCGACACCTTGTACAATGCCCCCCAAAATTCTGGCTGTTCTGGAGACAAAGGGGGATGCGACACAATACTAGATGGGTGTACCTAAAAAAAATATATTAATTTTTTTTTTTTAACTGTTCAGTGAGGGTATAACGAGTACCAGTCAGTTCTCTTACCTGCAAAATATCGACCATGTAATGCGTTTACTGCAGCCATGGCAGCAGGAATGGTTGGACATTTCACATACACGTTGCCCTAAAAATAAAAACAATAACTTTAATTTCTATTTAAGACTGCAACCATTTCGAAACCATTCAACTACACTTCAGTCTTACTTCAGTGGAATTCTTATCGACGTATATGTGCACAACTCCTCCATGTTTGTTGCATTCCTCAATGACATCATGCTGAATGTCAACATCCCAGCCTGGGTCATCTTCACTGTAAAACCAGATTGGAATTAATCACCCACAAGGGACTAGTGATTGGGACCAGTATTTGGGAACAAATATCATCTTAAGGTCAAAGAAGTGTATGGTTCGTTTACTTTCAGCAGCTGGCCCCACTTGGGTTACAAAGATGCTGCATTGAACAACCAGATTAATAGTTCAATACTTACGACTGAGGGTTGAACATGTTAGACAGCTGGAAACAGTGTGTAGCAAGTGGCTGGGATGGCAAGTTCATAGCTGTATTCATGTTCATATTCATGTTCATGTTCATAGCAGGATTCATGGCAGCTAAAAAATAAAAAGTCAAAATACACCATATCACACTAAACTAAATGAACTTTATTCGTGTATAATGTGCGTGTCAAGCCAGCCCAGTTCTGAAGCGATTCTCACAGACCAGCTCCTCGCATCATATCAACCAATCATAGCATCTCACTGGCAAAATCAACCGATTCAATCAATGCCGGATAAAACATGCCCTTTCCAAATAGCTCAGAGAAAAAGAGCCATGGCAGTCAGATGGGCTTGTACAATTGATCATCCTTTTATTACCTGATACAGCAGCCATGGCACCAATAGCAATGGCCCCACTCATCTGTAGGGCTTGCTGTGCGGCTGGAGGAATTTGCAGTCCCGTGCCTGAAAGATATTGGGCTCGACATTTGTACTTGTTCACACTTTATAAATCGGTTCTGAAGTGAAACTCAGTATAGAATGAGACATGATTTAAGTATTATTTCAAGATTCTGTGAATACAGGCCCTGGGCTCTCAGGCTTTACCTTCAGCCAGTCTGGCCATGAGCTGCAGGCGCCCGGTGGTGCCTAGGTCAATGCCCGTCCTCTCCAGCTCGTCGCTGTCCAGGAATGAACTGGCTGTGGAGGCATCTGTGCGCTCCGTGACATGGCCCACCTTCATGGGCCGGCCGGCCAGCTCAAACCCGTTCAACTGCTCCAGGGCCTTCTTGGCACACTCTGCGTCCGAGAACTAGAGGACACAAATGCCATTTGTGACTTACACACCAATCAGGGTTTATACAGACTTTTTTTTTAGGGGCGGATCGGCTTAATATTGCAGAAAGATTGTTGCTTCCATCAATGTTCCATCCCACTTAAAAAGATGAGGCCTGTAATTTATCATTGGTACACTTCAACTATGACAGACAAAATGAGAAGAAAAAAATCCAGAAAATCACATTGTAGGATTTTTAATGAATTTATTTGCAAATTATGGTGGAAAATAAGTATTTGGTCAAAAACAAAAGTTTCTCAATACTTTGTTATATACCCTTTGTTGTCAAATGACAGAGGTCAAACGTTTTCTGTAAGTCTTCACAAGGTTTTCACACTGTTGCTTTTGGCCCATTCCTCCATGCAGATCTCCTCTAGAGCAGTGATGTTTTGGGGCTGTTGCTGGGCAACACGGACTTTCAACTCCCTCCAAAGATTTTCTATGGGGTTGAGATCTGGAGACTGGCTAGGCCACTCCAGGACCTTGAAATGCTTTTTACGAAGCCACTCCTTTGTTGCCCGGGTGGTGTGTTTGGGATCATTGTCATGCTGAAAGACCCAGCCACGTTTCACATTCAATGCCCTTTAATTTTAACTTTATTTAACTAGGCAAGTCAGTTAAGAACAAATTCTTATTTTCAATGACGGCCTAGGAACAGTGGGTTAACTGCCTGTTCAGGGGCAGAACGACAGATTTTTACCTTGTCAGCTCAGGGGTTTGAACTTGCAACCTTCCGGTTACAAGTCCAACGCTCTAACCACTAGGCTATGCTGCCGCCCCCAATGCTGATGGATGGACGTTTTCACTCAAAATCTCACGATACATGGCCCCATTAATTCTTTCCTTTACACGGATCAGTCGTCCTGGTCCCTTTGCAGAAAAACAGCCCCAAAGCATGTTGTTTCCACCCCCATGGTGTTCTTTGGATGCAACTCAGCATTCTTTGTCCTCCAAACACGACGAGTTGAGTTACCAAAAAGTTATATTTTGGTTTCATCTGACCATATGACATTCTCCCAATCTTTTTTTTAACCTTTATTTAACTAGGCAAGTCCGTTAAGAACAAATTCTTATTTTCAATGATGGCCTCGGAACAGTGGCCTTGTTCAGGGGCAGAACGACAGATTTGTACCTTGTCAGGTCAGGGATTTGAACTTGCAACCTTCCGGTTACTAGTCCAACGCTCTAACCACTAGGCTACCCTGCCGCCCCTCTTCTGGATCATCCAAATGGTCTCTAGCAAACTTCAGACAGGCCTGGACATGTGTCCCCCTGCTTAAGCCAGTACGTCTGGCACTGCAGGATTTGAGTCCCTGGCGGCAGTGTGTCACTGATGGTAGGCTTTGTTACTTTGGTCCCAGCTCTTTGCAGGTCATTCACTAGGTCCCCCCCGTGTGGTTCTGGGATTTTTGCTCACCGTTCTTGTGATCATTTTGACCCCACGGGGTGGGATCTTGCGTGGAGCCCCAGATCGAGGGAGATTATCAGTGGTCTTGTATGTCTTCCATTTCCTAATAATTGCTCCCACAGTCAATTTCTTCAAACCAAGCTGCTTACCTATTGCAGTCTTCCCAGCCTGGTGCAGGTCTACAATTTTGTAGAGTGACAACTAAAAATACAACGTCGTAACATTAAACATTCTTGAAAATGCAAGTGTCTTGCATCCTTCAAAAGATTAGAATCTTGATAGTCAAACTACGTTTTCCGATTTAAAATAGCTATTTCAGAGAACAAATGCTATGCTTTTGCTTGAGAAGAGCAATCAACAGAAACATTTTCCGCCATGACAGTTTTTACACATTCACATCTGAAGGTAAAATTATGACTTACATTCTGATATCTTGCTCTTATTTCTCTTCCTGAGGGTCCCAGTGATCAAATTAAGTGCTGTTTTCTTTGATAAAATCCATTTTTATAGCCTACTTCCTTGCGCACCAAAAAAATTAGCGAAGCTTCATTGATTGATCCTCATCGGCAGACTCGACAGCCTTGGTTTCTGAAATGATTGCCTTGCCTGGTTCACCAACTACTTCTCTGATAGAGTTCAGTGTGTCAAATCGGAGGGTCTGCTGTCCGGACCTCTGGCAGTCTCTATGGGGGTGCCACAGGGTTCAATTCTTGGACCGACTCTTCTCTGTATACATCAATGAGGTCGCTCTTGCTGCTGGTGAGCCTCTGATCCACCTCGACGCAGACAACACCATTCTGTATACTTCTGGCCCTTCTTTGGACACTGTTAACAACCCTCCAGGCAAGCTTCAATGCCATACAACTCTCCTTGAGTGGCCTCCAGTTGCTCTTAAATACAAGTAAAACTAAATGCATGCTCTTCAACCGATCGCTACCCGCACCTACCCGCCTGTCCAACATCACTACTCTGGACGGCTCTGATTTAGAATACGTGGACAACTACAAATACTTAGGTGTCTGGTTAGACTGTAAACTCTCCTTCCAGACCCATATCAAATATCTCCAATCCAAAGTTAAATCTAGAATTGGCTTCCTATTTCGCAACAAAGCATCCTTCACTCATGCTGCCAAACATACCCTTGTAAAACTGACCATCCTACCAATCCTCGACTTTGGCGATGTCATTTACAAAATAGCCTCCAATACCCTACTCAACAAATTGGATGCAGTCTATCACAGTGTAATCCGTTTTGTCACCAAAGCCCCATATACTACCCACCATTGCGACCTGTACACTCTCGTTGGCTGGCCCTCGCTTCATACTCGTCGCCAAACCCACTGGCTCCCCATGTCATCTACAAGACCCTACTAGGTAAAGTCCCCCCTTATCTCAGCTCGCTGGTCACCATAGCATCTCCCACCTGTAGCACACGCTCCAGCAGGTATATCTCTCTAGTCACCCCCAAAACCAATTCTTTCTTTGGCCGCCTCTCCTTCCAGTTCTCTGCTGCCAATGACTGGAACGAACTACAAAAAGCACTGAAACTGGAAACACTTATCTCCCTCACTAGCTTTAAGCACCAACTGTCAGAGCAGCTCACAGATTACTGCACCTGTACATAGCCCACCTATATTTTAGCCCAAACAACTACCTCTTTCCCTCCTGTATTTAATATATTTATTTATTTTGCTCCTTTGCACCCAATTATTTTTATTTCTACTTTGCACATTCTTCCATTGCAAATCTACCATTCCAGTGTTTTACTTGCTATATTGTATTTACTTTGCCACCATGGCCTTTTTTTTGCCTTTACCTCCCCTATCTCACCTCATTTGCTCACATCGTATATAGACTTGTTTATACTGTATTATTGACTGTATGTTTGTTTTGCTCCATGTGTAACTCTGTCGTTGTAAGTGTCGAACTGCTTTGCAGTCTTGGCCAGGTCGCAATTGTAAATGAGAACTTGTTCTCAACTTGCCTACCTGGTTAAATAAAGGTGAAATTAAATAAATTGACTATTTCTGCCGAATGACCACTGATCTTCTAGAAATCGAGCTGGGTAGATAGCCAATGAGCTGAGGTAAACTCCAGTATGTCATGGTTTTGGGTTGGACCAACATTCCTTGTTTGTAAATGCATGCTTAAAGTACTCCATTCCCGCCTTGACTATCAGAGGACTTGCTGTGACGCTTGTTACGCGCAGCAGTATTTCGGAAAGTTGTATCTTCCACGATTTCATTGAAGATATCATGGCGAAGAAATCAGGAAAAGCAGAGTCAGTCTAAAGTGAAAGTGAAAGATTTTTTGTTTGAGGAATCTTTTTTTTGTAATATTTCTACAGAAAAATACATTATTTTTTTATCAATTAATATATTTGAGTTTAATCACAATATTTGTTGTATTATTTGTTCTGTCTTTTCAGGTGGATTAAACTGAAATTGCAACCAACTTTAAGGCTTGTTTTAAAAAAATTACGATATTTGAGATCATTTCCTTTTCAAACAACGGAAAGTGAGCAGGTGTAATCTGAATAAAGGGGAAAAAACATCTTGGAACACTATTTACTAGAGAACCAATTTGGACTTAAGTATGACTTTTGTATGACTGATGCCTTTAGTGAGAGGTCTAAATGCTTTAATATTTAATAATTTCTGGCCTCTGAATTAATATTAGTTTTATAAATAGGGCCTTTTAATTTTGTCTGGCTTGCCATTCCAAATAAAATGGAGGGTTTTTTGTTCATTTTTTGAAAAGCATTTGAAAAGCAGGTCACAAGACCATAAGAAAATAGGTAAACTGTGACATAACTAAAGAGTTAATCAGGGTGATTTTTCCACAAATAGACAGACAAATTGAAGGACTTTCTCAAGCACTTAATTATAAAATTGAGGTCCTTAAATTGTTGTGTAAGAGAAAAGTCCAACTAAACTGCTAAGAATAAAGCATTATGAATTGACATTTTAAATTATAACATTCTAAAATAAGTCAAAATAAAGTTGCCACTGAAAATACACAGCCTGCATCCATGGCGATTTTTACACCAGTAGATGCTCCAGACAGACCATAATTAAAGCTACAAGCAGCAATGCCGGGGTAGAAGCTATGGGCTCACTGTGCGAACCATCAGGACAAATTGGGCACATTACCTTAAGATCAGATTCCTCTAATCAAATTGAAATAAATTCATTATGAATTCGTTATATAAACTGTAACTCAGTAAAATCTTTGAAATTCTTGCGTTTACATTTTTGTTCAGTACAATATGAACCCACTATGGAAAGGGTAGACTCATGAACACGATGGCGTTCTCCGTTTTGCTTCTGATTTGTCTGAAGGTAACCCATACAAACATCCTGTCATGGGAGGTAGTTCATGACAAAAATAATAAAAATGTGTCCAAAAAAACATTTTTTTTAGCATTCTTATCCTAGACTTGAAAACCTGATTCCTTTGATTTATATTTTGACTGTCTTTTTTGCCAAGTATTGCATTTATCATGGATCCTGCCAAAGCAGCAGCTACACTTCCTGGGGTCCAGCAAAATTAAGGCAGTTTATACAATTTTAAAACATTACAATATCACAGATTACACAGCACACGGTGTGTCCTCAGGACCCTACTCAACCACTACAGTACTAAATCCATGTGTTTTTTTATTTTTTTAAATCTAATTTTGCTGCTTGCGTCAGTTACTTGATGTGGAATAGAGTTCCATGTAGTCATGGCTCTATGTAGTACTGTGTGCCTCCCATAGCCTGTTCAGTGTTACTCCAAGCAGTTTAGTCATCTCAACTTGCTCAATTTCCAAATTATTTATTAAGAGACTTGGTTAAGGTTTAGGGAGTGTTTTGTTCCAAATACAAAGCTTTAAGTTTGAAATATTTTGGGCTAACTTATTCCTTGCAGACAGAGGTTGTTCTGAAACTAACTGCAGCTCTTTGTTGAGTGTTGCACTCATTTAATTCGGTATAGTAGTGTTAAGTCATCCGCATACATAGAAACTCTGGCTTTACTCAAAGACAGTGGCATGTCATTTGTAAAAATTGAAAAAAGGGCCTAAGCATCCACACTGGGGAATTCCTGACTTTAATTGGATTATATTTGAGAGCCTTCCATTAAAGAACACCCTCTGTGTTCTGCTAGACAAGTAACTCTTTATCCACATTATAGCAGGGGGTGTAAAGCCATAACATATGTTTTTCAAGCAGCAGACTATGATCAATAATGTCAAAAACTGCACTGAAGTATAACAAAACCACTCCAAAAATCATTTTATCATCAATTTCTCTCAGCCAATCAATTACATTGGTAAGTGCTGTGGTTGTTGAGTGTCCTTCCCTATATAAGCATGCTGCAATTCTGTTGTCAATTTGTTTACTATAAAATAGCATTGTATCTGTTCAAACCATTTTTCCCAGAAGTTTACTAAGGGTTGGTAACAAGCTGATTGGTTGGCTATCTGGGCCAGTAAAGGGGGCTTTACTATTCTTGGGTAGAGAAATGACTTTAGCTTCCCTCTAGGCTTGAGAGCACACTCTCTAGTAGGCTTAGATTGAAGATGTGGCAAATAGGAGTTGCAATATCGTCTGCTGTTATCCTCAGTCATTTTCCATCCTGATTATCAGACCCTGGTGGCTTGTGAATGTATGAATGTCATTCAATGCGTTTCTATGGGCTATAGTAAAGGCCAAATTATTATTTTAATATAGCTAAAATCCAAAATCAAACAGCTAAGTGATCCATGGTATGACCATGTTAAAACTCTTTAGCTTAATTGATTGGCCAAGTTTTAGGTACTAGTTGTAAAAATACTTAGTTGGTAGAACTTTGGTTCATAGATGCCACATTATGCTTTGTACAGATCGGTCATTTGGTACCAGAGAAGTGAAAAACACAACGCTGCAAAAAACGAGATGGCAGGAAATCCATTATGGCGGACCTTATGGGTCAAATGTTTATTTTGAAGGACAAAGACCAAATTTCATGACTCGGTCAAATGGGTTGCGGGACGTGACCTTTCAAAGTTTGCATGTGAAATAGATTGTTATAACGCCATCATGTGGCCTAATGGCATGGCACAAGATGGTGTGGAACTTGGCCCACCATCATGCCAGGTTTGACCCTCCTAGGCCTCATGACACGTGAATTATAATTTTTCACCCAAATTGCCAGAAGAAAAATAAAATAAATAAATAATAATAGCTGCAAGTAGCAATGCCAGGGTTCAGGATGTGGGCCCACAGTGCCACCATCAGGACAAATTTGACACATCACCTTCTGTACCCCTTATCTCACTTGCCAAATATCACAACTAAAACACATCATGCAATATTCCTATTTTGGACTATTTTATGCTGACGACTTTAAACGTCTTCAACCACAACCGCTAGGCACCAAATTTGGTATATAGCTTGTATGGATGCAAATCTTCAAACGCAATATTTTCCACAACTATGACTGCAATAAGCCAAAGAGCTTGCATGAACGGTTATGTCCAACAGCACCCCCATGCGGCAAACAACCATACTTTACAGGTTAGCTGGACACCGCCCCGAGCGTGTGTTAAATTTCATCAGTCAAACAGAGCAAGAGAAACTTGTGCACATTATAGCGCCACCGTGTGGCCGATGTGTATACCGTTATTTATTTTGCTCCTTTGCACCCCAGTATCTACTTGCACACCCATCTTCTGCACATCTGTCACTCCAGTGTGTAATTATTTCGCCACACTGTCCTTTATACTGCCTACCACCCTTATCCTACCTCATTTGCACACACTGTATATAGACTTTTTTGCATGTTTGTTTATTCTATGTGTAACTCTGTCGCTTTGCTTTATCTTGGCCAGGTCGCAGTTGTAATTGAGAACTTGTTCTCAACTAGCCTACTTGGTTAAATAAAGGTGAAATAAAAGTCTGCCAATAAGAATGTGGTGATTGACAGAGTCGAAAGCCTTGGCCAGGTCGATGAATACAGCTGCACAGTAATGTCTCTTATCGATAGCGGTTATGATATCGTTTAGGACCTTAAGCGGGGCTGAGGTGCACCCACGACCAGCTCGAAAACCAGATTGCATAGCGGAGTAGGTACGGTGGGATTCGAAATGGTCGGTGATCTGTTTGTAAACTGAGGCTTTCGAAGAACGTAGAAAGGCAGGGTAAGATATAGGTCTGTAGCAATTTGGGTCTAGAGTGTCTCCCCCTTTGAAGAGGGGGATGACCGCAGCAGCTTTCCAATCTTTGGGGATCTCAGACCATAGGAAAGAGAGGTTGAACAGGCAGAATTTGGCAGTTAATTTTAGAGAGGGTACAGATTTTGCAGCTCTTTCAGATCATCAGCTATCTGGATTTGGGTGAAAGAGAAATGGGGGAGTCCTGGGCAAGTTGCTTAAGGGGCGCAGGGCTGTTGACCGGGGTAGGGGTAGCCAGGTGGAAAGCATGGCCAGCTGTAGAAAAATGCTTATTGAAATTCTCAATGATCATGGATTTAAAATCGGTGGTGACAGTGTTTCCAAGCCGCAGTGCAGTGGGCAGCTAGGTGGTGGTGCACTTATTCTCCATGGACTTTACCTTAGTGAAATTTGTTGTATTCAGACAAACAATTTTATTTGATTTAAATTAAGATTTTACCGTCTTTTATATTTGCTTATTAGAGCTGCTCTTGCCATAATATGGACTTGGTCTTTTACCAAATAGGGACATCTTCTGTGTAACACCCCTACCATGTCATAACAACGGATTGGCTCAAAAACATTAAAGAAATTCCACAGCTGTTAATCTAAATACATTCTAGGTGACTACCTCATGAAAATATTTGAGAGAATGCCAAGTGTGCAAAGCTGTCAACAAGGCAAAGGGTGGCTACTTTGAAGAACTGAAAATATTTATCTTGATTTGTTTTACACTTCTTTGGTTGCTACATGATTCATGTGTTATGTAATTGTTTTGATGTCTTCACTATTATTCTACAATGTAGAAAATAGTCAAAATAAAGAAAAAAAACCTTGACGTTTGGTTTGATTGAGGAGGTGTCCAAACTTTAGACTGGTACCGTGTGTGTGTAATAAATAAATAAAACACACCCCCCACCTGAGACCTGGGTTCTATCAGTTCTAGCCTAGTAAGTCAAAGCTGCCTGAAAAAAAAAAAAGAGGGGTCACATGTTGATAAACGATTTCTTCACATTATATGCGCAGCAATGCACACGGCATTAGGCTACACGCGGTTGTTTGTTCCATAATGCAATTAGCAGGGAAACACCATTGTGAAAGGTTTCACGTGACAGATGAATATATGCAACAACTAGCATGGGTTGCTAATATGAATAGGATTGTGCCTTTGACTACTGGACAACAAAAAGTTGATTTGACAACAGAAAGTTGATTTGAAAACCAATAGAACAGGAGAGAAAGACTTAATGGTATATGGAAATCTTTAAAAAATAATTGCCTAGACGTTTGGTTTGATTTTGGCGAGGCTACTTTGAAGCAAGATACTACATACGAGTCATGTCTTAAAACATTTAGGTTTCAAACAATTAAATATATGTTAAAAATGCATACTGCCTCCAGCTCATTTAAAAGTAATGTGACGTGCTGAAGCCTGCCTAGCTGCCTAAGCACATGACTAGTGAAAGAGAAGCGCTTTTTTGGGGACAATAGGCAACTTGATTAATCTGCTTTACATATATTTTATCGTCCAAAAGCCGGATATTACCGACTAACAGAAACCCTGGTGTGCATGTAAACGAGGGGATTTAAGTTCATAATAGAGGAAAAGATCAGATTGACTGGATTTAGTGTGATACTTACAGTGATGAAGCCATATCCTTTAGATCTTCCAGTCTCACTGTCCATCATGAGCTGAATACTCTCAATCTGGTGGAAAGAAATGGATAAGATTAAAATCTGCATAGCACTGATACACTGTAGCCCTACAATCTGTGTGTTCACTCTTTTCATAGGCTTATGGTTGCATTCAAGACAAGGTTATTTTTATTGACCTCTGTTTTTTGGCGTATGAGTGGCCTGTCATTTTGATATTAGAAAGATGCTGCTCATGTCTCCAGTCATATGAAATGACATAATGACATGAAATGGTTTTATAAAAGGGCCATATTTTTTCACGCCTAGTTAAATAAAATTTTAAAAATGCATACCCTAATAAACGCTTATGCTCAGCTCTAGGCCTGCTCATCTGCTCTGTTCAAAACTGTTATTTTTGCAAACAGTAAGTGAGTTATATTAACTTACAACAATGACTTGGCCTACTGTTAACAAATCTACACACCGGCCAACCTTAAAGTATTTTTATCAGTACCACTTTAGCCCTGGACCCCATGACGGCACACATGCGACACCCACACTGCACAAATCCTAGGAAAATGCATTTTTTTGCCTATTGATGTCATGTTGGCCAGTAGGAATGGTAGGCTATAGACTTATGGGTCCTTGGCTGCTCTTCAGTAGCTAACTAGAAATATGTTTAAAACTTCTTTGGGATAGGGGGCAGTATTTTCACATCCGGATGAAAAGTGTGTACAAAGTACCTGCTTCTCAGGCCCAGAAGCTAAGACATCTACTAATAATATGCATTTGGATAAAACAAAACACTAGGTTTCTAAAATTGTTTGAATCACGTCTGAGTAGAACAGAACTTATGTAGCAGGCAAAACCCCGAGGACTAACCATTCAGAATTATTTATTTTTGAGGTCAGTCTCTGTTCAATGAGTTCTCATGGGGAAACAATATGTCTTAGGCACTTGTTTGCAGTTCCTACCGCTTCCACTAGATGTTACCAGTCTTTGGAATTTGGTTGAGGTTATTCCTTTGGGCAATGAAGTACGGCCATCCTGGAAAAGGGTAAAGCTGTTGAGAGTTGGCAAGACTTGAAAAGTAGTTAGTTTCCTCTCGTCCTATATTGAAAACAGATAGACCAGACCTTCAATTTGATCGATTATTAACGTTAAAAATTACCTAAAGTTGTATTACAAAAGTATTTTGAAATGTTTTGGCAAAGTTTACAGGTAACTTGAGATATTTTGTAGTGACTTTGCACAAATCGGAAGCTGCTTTTTTCTGGATCAAACGCGCCAAATAAATGGACATTTTGGATATGGACAGAATTAATCGAACAAAAGGACCATTTGTGATGTTTATGGGTCATATTGGAGTGCCAACAAATGAAGCTTGTCAAAGGTTAGGCATGTTTTATATTTTATTTCTGCGTTTTGTGTAGCGCTTGCAGGGTTGAAATATTATTTATCTTTGTTTACTGCTGTGCTATCATCAGATAGCTTGTTATGCTTTTGCCGAAAAGCATTTTTGAAATCTGACATGTTGGCTGGATTCACAACGAGTGTGGCTTTAATTTGCTATCTTGCATGTGTGATTGAAAGTTTGAATTTTATAGTATATTATTTGAATCTGGCGCTCTACATTTTCCCTGGCAATTGGCCAAGTGGGACATTTGCGTCCCGCTATCCCAGAGAGGTCAAGTGTAGCTTTAATTTGGTGTATGGCATGTGTGATTTCATCAAAGTAAAATGTTTATAGTAATTTATTTGAATTTGGCACTCTGCATTGTCACTGGATGTTGGCCAGGTGGGACGCGACCATCCCACCTATCCCAGAGAAGTTAAATGTACAATCAGGGCTCTCCCTAGGATTTTCTGACAAGATGGTGCTGATGTAGGCCTAAGGTTAGGTTAGAGGGGAGGTCAGGAAAGGGTCCGTGAACTTTCCCCTCAGGTTTAACATTTAAAAATTGTACAAATTGTACATTGGCTTCTTAACTATGTTTGGGGAGAAAATACTGAATAATTCAATTACCAGATGCAATGTAGTAGTCCAGCCTCTACAGGATCGGCTACCTCAGTATTTTACGCAAGATTTTCTGCGGGAGACACCATTTGACCACATGCTATATATGGGGTCCCTTACAGCCATTCTTCAATGGAAATGCCTAAAAAGACATCACAATGCTGTAGACACCTTGGGGAATACGTAAGCTCATTTGTAGCTCATTCACAGCCATATAAGGAGTCATTGGCATGAGGCGGTTTCACCTGTAACATCAGTTCTGTGGCACTCACAGACAATATCTACGCAGTTTTGGAAACGTCAGTGTCTTCTTTCCAAAGCTGTCAATTATATGCAGTCGAGCATCGTTTCGTGACGAAATATCTTGTTTAATACGGGAAAGTTTTTCATCCAAAAATTAAAATAGCACCCCTTCAATCCACGAGGTTAAGAACAGAACACAATGGTTCATTGGATCAGTCTAAGAATTTGCATACATTGCTGCCATCTACTGGCAAAATCTAAATCGTGCCTAAACTGGAATACATTATGATCTTTGTTCTTGCATTTCAAAGATTAAAGAAAATAAATGACGCACGTTTTATTCTTTGTATTATCTTTTACTAGATCTGAAGTTAGATCCTCCTACATTAGTTTCACATTTCCACAAACTTCAAAGTGTTTCCTTTCAAATGGTATCAAGAATATGCATATCCTTGCTTCAGGTCCTGAGCTACAGGCAGTTAGATTTGGGTGTTATTTTAGGCAAAAAAAAAGAGAAAAAAAAGGGTCCAATCCTTAAAACCTCTTGAGGATAGGGGAGATGCTAGCGTCTCAACTGGCCAATTGCCAGGGGAAATGCAGAGCGCCAGATTCAAATAAAATGCTATAAAGTTCAAACTTTCATTAAATCACACATGTAAGATACTCAATTAAAGCTACACTTGTGAATCCAGCCAACATGTAAGATTTAAAAAATGCTTTTTGGCGAAAGCATATGAAGCTATTATCTGATGGCCTGCAGCCATCCTCACCAACAGTAAACATAGGAGCTAGCGTAGCAGGCGCTACACAAAACGCTGAAATAAAATATAAAATATGATTTACCTTTGACGAGCTCCTTTTGTTGGCACTCCAATATGTCCCATGAACATCACAATTGGTCCTTTTGTACGATTAATTCCATCCATATACACTGCTCAAAAAAATAAAGGGAACACTAAAATAACATCCTAGATTTGAATGAAATATTCTTATTAAATACTTTTTTTCTTTACAAAGTTGAATGTGCTGACAACAATCACAAAAATGATCAATGGAAATCAAAATTATCAACCCATGGAGGTCTGGATTTGGAGTCACACTCAAAATTAAAGTGGAACACCACACTATAGGCTGATCCAACTTAATGTCTTAATGTAATGTCCTTAAAACAAGTCAAAATGAGGCTCAGTAGTGTGTGTGGCCTCCACGCGCCTGTATGACCTCCCTACAACACCTGGGCATGCTCCTGATGAGGTGGCGGATGGTCTCCTGAGGGATCGCCTCCCAGACCTGGACTAAAGCATCCGCCAACTCCTGGACAGTCTGTGGTGCAACGTGGCGTTGGTGGATGGAGTGAGACATGATGTCCCAGATGTGCTCAATTGGATTCAGGTCTGGGGAATGGGCGGGCCAGTCCATAGCATCAATGCCTTCCTCTTGCAGGAACTGCTGACACACTCCAGCCACATGAGGTCTAGCATGGTCTTGCATTAGGAGGAACCCAGGGCCAACCGCACCAGCATATGGTCTAACAAGGGGTCTGAGGATCTCATCTCGGTACCTAATGGCAGTCAGGCTACCTCTGGCGAGCACATGGAGGCCCCCAAAGAAATGCCACCCAACACCATGACTGACCCACCGCCAAAACGGTGATGCTGGAGGATGTTGCAGGCAGCAGAACGTTCTCCACGGCGTCTCCAGACTGTCACATGTGCTGAGTGTGAACCTGCTTCATCTGTGAAGAGCACAGGGCGCCAGTGGCGAATTTGACAATCTTGGTGTTCTCTGGCAAATGCCAAACGTCCTGTACGCTGTTGGGCTGTAAAGCACAACCCCCACCTGTGGACGTCGGGCCCTCAGAGTCTGTTTCTGACCATTTGAGCAGACACATGCACATTTGTGGCCTGCTGGAGGTCATTTTGCAGAGCTCTGGCAGTGCTCCTCCTGCTCCTCCTTGCACAAAGGCGGAAGTAGTGGTCCTGCTGCTGAGTTGTTGCTACGGCCTCCTACACGTCTCCTGATGTAATGGCCTGTCTCCTGGTAGCGCCTCCATGCTCTGGACACTACGCTGACAGACACAGCAAACCTTCTTGCCACAGCTCGCATTGATGTGCCATCCTGGATGAGCTGCACTACCTGAGCCACATGTGTGGGTTGTGGACTCCGTCTCATGCTACCACTAGAGTGACAGCACCGCCAGCATTCAAGTGACCAAAACATCAGCCAGGAAGCATAGGAACTGAGAAGTGGTCTGTGGTCCCCACCTGCGGAACCACTCCTTTAGTGGGGGTGTCTTGGTAATTGCCTATAATTTCCACCTGTTGTCTATTCCATTTGCACAACAGCATGTGAAATGTATTGTCAATCAGTGTTGCTTCCTAAGTGGACAGTTTGATTTCACAGAAGTGTGATTGACTTGGAGTTACATTGTGTTGTTTAAGTGTTCCGTTTATTTTTTTGAGCAGTGAATATCGAAAATGCCCATTTATAAATCGCGTTTGATCCATAAAAAAACGCAACGTCACTACAAGATATTTCAAAAGTTGCCTATAAACTTTGCCAAAATATTCCAAACTACTTTTGTAATACAACGTTAGGTATTTTTAAACGTTAATAATCGATCAAATTGTAGACGGGGCAATCTGTATTCAATACATGAACGAAAAGAAAAACCTCTGCTCTTCACGTCTTGTGCAACTCACAAAAGTGTCCCCTGTTCCGAGTTGGCCTACTTCCCGATAAGACAAAGGAATAACTTCAGCCATATTCCAAACACTGGCAACATCGTGTGGAAGCGGCAGGAACTGAAAGTAGGTTCCTATTAAATTTCCAATGGCAAAGACAATATAGGGAAGAGATGGGAAAAAAAGAAAAACAAATCTGAACAGTTAGTCCTCGGGGTTTTGCCTGCTACATAAGTTCTGTTATACTCACAGAGATGATTCAAACAGTTTTAGAAACGTGAGTGTTTTCTATCCAAATCTATGAATAATATGCATATCTTATATTCATGGCATGAGTAGCAGGAAGTTGAAATTGGGCACGCTATTTATTCAAAAGTGAAAATTCTGCCCCCTAGCTTTAAGAGGTTTTAACTTACCGTAGGCTATTTGGAATCCATGGATGGAAACAGATGTGGCCGCGGGAGCTGTTCCGCTAATAGCGTCCTTCAAAGTTATTTTAGGCCTACTAATCTTTGTCTGTTAACAAATCAGTTCTTGATCCTCTCCTCTTGATTTAGCTGTATGTCAACAGTAGGCTTCAAATTATATGATAATAGTCAGATCACCAATGACAACAAAACATGAATGAATGGTAGCCTAGTAATCAGACCCAACTTGGATTATTAGGTCAGGGGTGGCTCTCTGAAACAAGCTCATATAGGCTTATTTCAGTTTCATATTCCAATTGCAAGTAACAAGAAAATTTGCCAGGACATAGACATATCTGATTATACCTCAATACAGCACATTTCCTTGCTCTTCAATGCGCTTGCACCTACTACCGGTGGCAATCAAAGCATGTGCAGGCAAGAAAGTGTTCTCGCTTAGTTGACTAAGCGCTGTCGCGAACTACCTTGTCCACAACGACGCCTTAGTAGCTAACTACAAAAGTGGTTGTGTGCTTGACTAACACTTAAATAGTTTGTTCTACATTTTTCGTCACAGTGTTAATCAACGGACAAAGTGGAGAGCTGCCATCCAAGCTTGAGGGAGGAAAGTAATACTATGACTACAGTTCGAAGCAGAGCGCGACTGATTGCTCAGCACCATCTTCAGACGGTTGAGTCAAAAACCACAATGTGCCAACTAAAAGCCCATTTGTGTGTATTTTAGGGTCTTTTTTTATATCAATGCTTTGACCTGAAACTGCATGCAGGTTGGCATGTTTGAATCTACTCATTACACTAGGATTTTAACCGTATGTTAGTCTGCAAATGTGATAGACGCATGGAATGATTTATTATAAAAGGTGATTTAGTGTGGAGAACCAGCTTCCCCAAACTTGAAACAAATGTGCCACCTATGGGGACATTGTACAACAGCTCTCACCCTTCCAAAAGGCTCAAAAATTCCTCTCAGCATCTCCTCTGTGATGTTAAAGTGTAAGGATCCGACGTAGAGCCTCATCGGGCCAGCGTTGCCCTTCTGCAGGTTGTTGGCCATGGCAGCAGCCCTGTTTTTTTCAGCCTAGAAAGAACACACACAAAGTGACCGTAGGGAAATGGTGCAAATCGCCTTAGGCAGTTAAAATAAAGGCTGTCAAATGATTTAAATAATTAGGTAAAGTTAAGCACATGGATTTCTATAGTTAACTATGGATAATTTACATTTTTCCAATTTGACCCTAATCAAAAATGTTGCAATTTAAAACATTCCATTGGGTTGTATAACCTATTCTAAGACATCTAAGCCAGGTCTGATATAAAAGTTAATGTAAAATATCAGTTAGATCTAGCTTAGGCTACTTCGTATCCATGTTCAAGATAAACTAACCACAAGCTGCTAATGCATTCGAATTGGGATCATTTCAAAATATTTTGACCTGGGAACTACAACAAAAACTGTAACCAAATGGAATAGAAGTTCTGTTTTGATTAAAATCATTGTCGGAAATTAGTGTTGAATCTAGAGGCATTCAGCCAAGACATTCTAAACATTCTCATTTGGATCGCTAGCGAATGTTAGCATAACTGACAAGCTAATTCGGTGCAAATCAAGTTTCTGCTGTTATCTAAAGAAATGCCAGGGAAAGTGTTTATGGTTGAACTTTCTGTACGTTTTCCTTCAAATTTGTGGCTGAGGTGCACGCATAGTGAATGGTTTTAGCACCACAAGTAGGGTGTCCACCCACTCTACCCAGAGTTGGTGAAAACTCACTTTAGTTATGAAATTTCATTAATGTTAGAAAATACATTTTACCGAGACAAATATGATTATTCATGTTCTGAAACAGTCAAGGGGCCTTTCTCAAACATTAACATTATATCCAAAAAGTCATATTTAACATAACACGAGCTAAATTAAATGAGAAGGCGGTGAAAATAAAAGGCTTGTGTCCATTGACATTTCAGAGGTACGCTTGTTATTGTGAGAAATCTTCGAGGAATAACCAGCATTTCTAATTAGTATCTAAAGTGTATACTAAAATATGAAAACACTACATAATGTCTCAAATTTGATATCACCTCTATATTAGGGATGTGAGCACTTAAACAAAATTGGGATCCTGACAATAAGAAAATCCCTAATGGAAAAATTATATTTGGTGGGTTTTCCCCCACAAAATTACAATCAAGTGCAGCTGGTTTGTCTACTCTTTCTCATCGCTAATGATACAAGTGTGTGTTCAGTCGGTTGCGTGTAGAATATCCTAGCCTATTCATTAACGATAGGCCCTGCTTTGCTGAAGTTGCAAGACAAGAAATGGCTAAATACAGGATTCCATTGCAAGATAGAGCTTTTGATTTCTAATAGGATGAGTGAAGTGTTCTCACTCCGGCAGTCTGGTGGCCGACCTGCCTATACTGTGCCCCTCTCTCCGTCCCTCGCTAGCTCGCTATGAAAGATGCAAGTGTTTGTTCTCGTAAGTATGGCAACTAAATCAGTCTCCTTCGTTCCAAAAATACTGAATCTTAGGAGGCGATTCAGGGTCAGCCCGCCAATTAGGCAGGGGTGGCATTTTTAGCTAAAATGACTGACCAACACCACATAAAAACCTAAATTCTGCCCCAAAATAATGATAATTTATCTCACCCAGTGGCATATGTGGCTGTGGAAATCAGCAGACTCTTACAAGATTACAAGAAGAAATCTAGGGCCTCCCGGGAGGCACTGTGGTCTAAGACACTGCTTCGAAGTGCTAGTGATGCCACTAGAGATCCTGGTTCGAGTACAGGCTCTGTCGCATCCTGGGGAGACCCATGGGGCGGCGCACAATTGGCCCAGTGTCGACTGGGTTAGGGGAGGGTTTACACGGCAGGGATGTCCTGTGCCGGGGGCAATGCACGCTGACAGTCGCCAGATGTTTCCTCCGACACATTGGTGCGGCTGGCTTCGGGGTTAAGCGGGCATTGTGTCAAATCAGGCTTGGCTGGGTTGTTTCTTGGAGGACGCACAGCTCTTGACCTTTGCCTCTCGAGTCCGTACGGGAGTTGCAGAAATGGGACAAGACTAACTACCAACTGGATACCACAAAATTGGGGAGATGGGGGTAAAAAAAAGAAAAAAGAAAAAAAGAAATCTGTAGGTCAGTTGTTAAACAAGTATTTTTTCATTTTTATAAAATGACATACTGCAATTCACATAGTTGCAAACACAATTCTTTCACAAATTTACCTGTTGTTGTTCCATTTCTTCTCTTAACATGTATGGACCCAGAACTTAATTGACCACTTGTTCTGTTTATTTTAGAGACATTTTTCCATGTGGAAAAAAAGTGCTAAATCACAAAATGTGTTTGATTTTATATTTAACCATCCATTTATTTTGAGATTTTGGCCTTTTTTAAACTTTATTTCTGTTTTAATAAAATACATAATTTGAAGAACAAACTAACAATTCATATCTTGCAGTAAAAATGCTTTAAGAGAAAAGTTTAAGGTTAAAAAAAGGTAATGTTCTTAATTAAATTGTCCTGATCATATATATAGGCGATATGCACCCAAAATAGAATTTATGAATTCAGCGTGTTCTATCATTTAAATTGTAAACAACAATCTCTCTCAATATGGAAGGTAAACTCAAAGTATTCAATTTCACGGTGTATTTCGGATGGAATCGATGCATTAGAATGTACCAGAGACCAAAATAGAGCTTTTTTTTGCCAAACAATCTTAGCCCATAGGACGCTGGCTGGCTACTCCACGTGCTTGTGGAAAACACTGCAAACTTAATTCTTGCACAGAATCCAGCCTTGAACACGTGATTATTTTTTTTACATTTTTAAATCGGATTTTGACCACATTTCGTCTCTGGCCTCCATTAATTCAGTAGCCCTAATTCTGACCATCCTACAAGGGTAAGAACTCCAATAACTTTTGAACAGATTATGATAGAGACATACTGTTGGGACCATTGGTTTTCTTAAAGGAATATCTACACAATTAACATTATTTTACCCATTGGTCAAAAGATGCGTTTTTGAATGGACACCCTACCACAAGAAAGACTGACAGCTCTACTGCAGCTGCCGAGAGCATGTTGCACTCAAAAGGGGGTGATCGGAAAAAAAAAGACAATTGAAAAGAAATTGGCGCAATTAAATAAACATTTTAAGGCATGAACATTTCAAAAGTTAACTACATTTCATGAATTCAGTTTGACAGCTCTAGTTAAAATAAATAGAAAATGTAAAATGCATGCGAGATGATTACTGACCATTACCTGCGAGGCCTGAACAATGATTGGCACCCCCAGAAGTCGTTGACCAGACAATCCTATAGCCAGCGGCACAGAGTTGGCCTCCACAAACTCAATGTAAGCTATTCCCTTCGACCTCCTCGAATTTCTGTCAGAGATCATGCGCACATCTCTCACCTTGAAAATGAACAAAAATAATCTGTTTGTCGAATGGATGGTTTAGGTATAAGAGGAAAAGACATTGCCAAATCCAGCGGTCTTGGTGGCTGTGATAAGTCAAAAATAAGAATTTGCACCAGGTACCGCACCCATCTTCCCAAAATAAAGTTATATATTGCACGCGTCACACCTGGCGCACGCACCAAACTTTTTTCAGTAGGAATGACAATGACATTACAAGCAGAGATACTCACTTTTCCCACTGCAGAGAAGAACTCTTCCAGGTCTCGTGGACGGATTCTGGCTGCCAGCTGCATGCAAAACACAGTGCGAGCATCCCTTTCCTCTGGAGTCAGGTTGTCAATTGGCTGCCTGTAGAAACAAAGCATTGAATTACTCTTATGAGGTAAATCCTTTTTTAGTCTTTCACAGTGGCCTCAATCTTTGAGAAAAGCACCTGTATTTTACTATATTTTGTCATCAAAATGGTAATCTCGGCAATCCAGAACAAAAATCATGTGCCAGCGACTCATGTGCCAGCAAGTTCACTATGGGTCAAATGTCCCCTCCCCTTTTGAATCGCAGTCTGGCGACATTGCGTTAAGATACCATGTTACATAACGCTGTCCGCAAAGTATATTCAAAATGGTAAGCCTACTTTGTCGAGCAAGGGTACACAAGCTTTAAAAGTGGAATGTCAACCTGATTGAGCTACGATGAGTCTTCTCTAAAGTAGGTAGGTAAGAGTGGTAGGGCCACAGATCGCACACTAGCATGATACACATCCGACACATAGGGGGAAATGGCTGCCGAGGACAGGAAAAGAAGCTCCGTGGGATGCACAGGCAAGAGAGATTAACAAGCTAATCAGCTGAACAAGTGATCTCCCGACCCACGGGGCTTTTGATATTGTGTCTTTTGTTTGACACCCTTTTGGAGTTTGATTGTTATTTGTTTGTTACCAACTGAACATAAATGACACGCTTGGGCTGGCTGACCACGGAGTCACATCAGAGCTGTCCCCCTGGAATGCAAACCTGCTGTCCGCAGGCACACACCCCCAACACTGTCCACACAATCATACTTTCATGTTAATGCACACTGTCAGGTTAAAGAGGAAATAGGCAAGAGTAAGTCCCCTAGACAAAGCGAGTATAGTGCAACAGTAAGGTTGTTTAAACACTTACCTCACAGGACTCTTCTCTTTCTTGAAAGGGCTTCGGCTTCTGGAACGCCTTCGGCTGAAAGAAAGGGCTCCATTAGAATCTATGAGTTGATTCATTGCAGGGTCACAGCACAAAACTACCCACACAAACAGCAGAAAATAGTGTAATAGAAACCTTAGCTTGATGACAGGTGGAGGGCCAATCTTCCCTCTGGAACCACCGTTAAATTTCGGCCCAGAGCTGCGATTGAAAACAAGGTTTATCTCAGTACCTAAGGCCACTACTACTGATCTCATAAGGGGGATAAGGCACTCCAGGAATTAAATTGTGCCAGTCAAGACACTGCAGGCAGGAGTGGGAGGGTTGTTATTTGTTTATTTGGATTCCCATTAGCTTTTGCAGAAACTACTCTTCCGGGGTCCAAAATAAACAGTGGTTTTGGGGTCCATGTGATGGCACTTGCCTTTCTAAACATTTAGCCTAATCAATCTCTTCACTTGAACAAAACCCTTTAACCTGAAAGCCTAAACGTTCCTCATCTTTTCTCAACTACTGATAAAAAGCAATGCCTTAATTGTCCATTTGAACTGGAGCTGAATGCGAAAGAGACGCTCACATTTTCCTATACAGACTGGAGTGATGCAGACACCAGATGAGGCATACATACAAGGTAGTCTTGTGGTCCCTGTAGCGGCCGCTGCGCTCCCTGCTCCGAGTGCGGCTCCGGCGCCTCTCCTTGCTGCGGCTCCGCTTTCGCTCGCGGCTGCGGCTCCGCTTGTGGTCATGGCTCTTCTTGCGATCACGGCTCTTGCTTCTCTTCCGGTCTTTGCTTCGGCTCCTGCTCTTCTTCTTCCTGCAGAAAGAGAATTACTCAATGTAAGGCAGTTAAGGAGAGACCAATAAACAATAATAAATACATAGAATAAATAAATTTGGGTGAGTTTGCATGCATGTTTCACTTACTTCTTGCTGCGCTCCTCATGGCCATTGGGACTACTGGGCTTGATCTCATCCTAAGCAGGGCCAACAGAAGAACAGCATAAGGACGAAGAGGCAACATTTCAAGTTGTCAGGATCAAGGTGTGTGGGAACAAGAGAAAATATAGTTTAAAAATAGTATTCATACAAAAGTTAACATAGGGAGAGATCTACAGTTAAGTTATTTTAATGAGTGTCTACCAGCCCCCAATCATAAATGTTGATTACTCATTTTGCATAAAAATCAATGAGTACTAGTACATAACCTACATCTCAGGGGCATTTGTCTTCAGCAGCCCCATCAGGATCATTACCAAGGCTATTCTTTGCCTAACATGCTGACCACACCGCTCAGGTTGCGTGCACGAGCGTTGCAAAAATAAATGTACACATACATGTTATTCAATCATTGTGGCCAGGTGCTAAAATAGAAACAGGTTCTATTTGTGATGCTCAACACCCTGCAGGTCCAGCTTCTCCCATCTCCTCATTGGTTTTTAAGAGCATATACCCATATCCAAAGTCCTCATTGGTGTTTAGGAGCATATACCCACATGGGTGATTGAAAGATGAACTAACGTCCACACGCCAGCCGGTTGTAATAAAGCACCGTAAAGCTGGTTGCAAACTCCATATTAAGCCGAAAGATAAAATAAAAAGCCAGAGGAAGGAGAGATTACGAGAAAGGAATTTGGTTTACCATTTTATCTGTGGATTAATTGTCTGAGTAGAGGACCTTGTGCATTTCAGGTAAAACAACCCAATGTTTATATCCCAGGACAAATTAGCTAGTAACAGCAAGCTAGCTAAATTGCCATAGATGTTCAATGCTTTTTGACCTGTTCCCAAATTAATATAATTGGTTCAGTTTGTTTTGATATTTCAACCTGTGTGTCCTGATCGTGTCTGGTGTGGAGGTACAAAATCACATGCGTGTGTCCGGTTTGGTCAGCATGTAAGACCAATGTGCCCATGCTAGCAGCGAGACAGATCAATTTCCAGTGGGGGGGATGCCATTCTAGTGATCTCCACCCAGTTTAATTTCGTGGACTGTAAGAGCTCGCCCTGAAGCAAACAGTGATTCACACTGCTTAGCGATATTGACTACCAAGGAAAGTCATGATTAAATTATAAGATGAGGTACACAAAATTCCTTAGTTGGTGCTGTAGCCAGCAGCATAGAGTTCCATGTTTCCTACAGTTTGTACTTAGTTCTATCAAATTTAGCCTTTACATAAAACAGTGACAAATATAATGAACTTATGAGGGGAAATAAACATTTGTGAATGAGCATGCAAAAATAATTACATTCTGGTCAACCATGGAGAAAACCTGTTTAACACAAAATAGCGTTATGTAAAATAACTCTGTGAAAGCAGCATAATAACAAAATCCACACATTCTCTCTCACTAGAATGAAAGAGTGAACATTGTGAACAGACCTGCTTCCTCTACTTAACCACACACCTCATTTACTGAAGGTAAAGGACATACAATCATGTATTTCAATAATGTGTCAGCTTACCAAACCTTCATCATTACAGAGGCAGACAAAGTCAACCATGTGGAACAACCACAACATGCATACAAATAATTTAATACCGTCTCCCAATGGTATGTCTTTTAAATTAAAGGAACTGTCTTCTCAACCAGGCCCAGTCAGCATTTGTGTTTTTCCTAATCAACCGGAATAACGTTCTGCAATCTGTCACAAAGCAGCGTAATGGCTATATGTGAGGTGAAATAGTCAGAAGAGTTGAACTAACATTACAATTGTCTGTAATTTAGGCTAAAATAGGGAATCTATTCTGAACACCTCATATACCACCCTGGATTCTACTTTGTGACAAACTACTCAGACATGTGACAAGAATGGTTTGACAGCTGTCAAATTATTGGGTTACCACCCACATGAGCATAAGATTCACCCAAATGAAAGGCATAGCGCATTAGCAATGGGTTTCGCATAGCCCATGCACAAAGTGTTAACCCAGTTGATAAAATATAGGAGAATGCCAATTGGGCCTGATCAAGAACCCAGTTCCTAAATTATATGTTATTTTGCATCCACTGCATTCGCCTTGTAGACTGGCCATTCGATGACCACAATTATGTTACCAAGGGGACCACAGTACAGCAATACATTGGGCAATTACTACCTTCATTTTTTGACAGATCACACTGGAATTCATGGAAGTAGAGGTGAGATATCGTTAGGCAAGTCTACAAAAAGAGATAGATGGGCGTTTATTCATAGTCTCAAAAGGAACTGCAGCATCACATCAGAAACACAGAATAAGCTACTAGAAATATAGGGTCTGGGGCAAAGTGGTTACATAGGCCACCACAGTACTTATACAATAAGGTGCATTAAAATCACAAACGTATTGCCTGGGCCTGTCTGACATTTGACACTGACAAAAATATTTTTTGAAACAGCAAAATACTAAAATATTTTATTCCAGCGTTCATCGTGGGGTCATTTGGAAAACCCCCTGGAGTTAAAAGGAATGGTTTTGTTGCGATATGGACACAATATTTACAATACAGTGCATTACAAACCACAAACAATACCTTAGGCCAAAACCCACCTTTCTATACGGAGCCTCAAGCATTGCTTCTATATCAAAGTCATCAGCCATGATGATGGAGCACTAAAGGGGAAGATAGACATAATGTGAACACATCATTAACGTTAGCTACAACACGTCATACGAGAACCGTGTATATCCACCCCGTTGATGCAAGAGTTTTTTTGCATTTTTTGTACCACAACCTGCTAACTAGCCAACACATGTTTGTTAACGGAATGTTAGCTAGTTAACAGGTAAGCTTCAGTTCCCCCCGCTGAATATGAGCGATCTGTGTTTCTACCGTACCGGCTTGTCCATATGAGATCGATTGGTTAGGTAACATGTTCACTTGACCACGTTAGCTTGCACATAGATGAACACCGGAGGTAGCGAGCCAACTAACGCTAGCTATCGAACGTTACCGAGCTAGCTATGGCCACACACGCAGTAGCAAGCTAGCTAAGCAACTATAATGTTATGCAAGAAAACTAGCTGGCTAGCAATTACTATACAACGTATTAAGAAAGACAATGTTCAGGTATTAAATGTACCTGAAAAATGTGTTGTTTCTTCTCAAACAAGACGGACTCCTGAGGGTGTCTTGTTGCCACAAACTAGCTAACAGGATAGCTAACGTTAGCTAGTAGGCCTCTAGTTGTTTTCCTTCCGCGTTGCTAATAGCAAACAAACAATAGCTACATGTAACTTCAAATGTGGGTTTTGATACCCCAAAGCAGTAGAAACTGTGTAAACAGACAATTTAAATAACCTTGATGTGCTGAGAAAAATGTACGCGAGTTCGAAAATACTGTTGCTGCGTCTTGTTCCCCGCGCTCATCTAATGGCGCATGCTGTAAAGAATCCGTGGTCGCGTTCCAGGCTCACTATATTCAAAGATTGTCTATTCGAATGAAAAGATATTCGAGCGACCACTTTAACAATGGAAATACATGTCCTCATAGATGGAAGGCAGGCGAGAGAAGGCGAGGTCAGGTGGCACCATTCTAGCCAATGAAAGGGCAGATACGTGTGTGAACAATAGGCCATATACAAGCTGTGTTTCACGTAGGTTTACCTGACGTTTTGATAAACGTGTAAATCTCTCTCGGTAGGACAAGGTGACTTTTATCAACATATTCGCCTGTCTTTACTCCCGAAAACTGAAACGCTAGTTAGCTGCTAATGTGGCTATCATAAAGAGTTACAAATGCTATGATCTGGACGAGACTGCCGAGGCAAAGGTAAGAATTTTTATTTTATTTCACCTTTATTTAACCAGGTAGGCTTAGTTGACAACAAGTTCTCATTTGCAACTGCGACCTGGCCAAGATAGCAGTGTGAACAGACAACAACACAGAGTTACACATGGAGTAAACAATTAACAAGTCAATAACACAGTAGAAAAAAAGACAGTCTATATACATTGTGTGCAAAAGGCATGAGGAGGTAGGTGAATAATTACAATTTTGCAGATTAACACTGGAGTGATAAATGATCAGTTGGTCATGTACATTACATTTACATTACATTTAAGTCATTTGGCAGACGCTCTTATCCAGAGCGACTTACATGTACAGGTAGAGATATTGGTGTGCAAAAGATAGACTATGTACAGCTGCAGCGATCGGTTAGCTGCTCAGATAGCAGATGTTTGAAGTTGGTGAGGGAGATAAAAGTCTCCAACTTCAGCGATTTTTGCAATTCGTTTCAGTCACAGGCAGCAGAGAACTGGAACGAAAGGCGGCCAAATGAGGTGTTGGCTTTAGGGATGATCAGTGAGATACACCTGCTGGAGCGCGTGCTACGTGTGGGTGTTGCTGTCGTGACCAGTGAACTGAGATAAGGCGGAGCTTTACCTAGCATGGACTTGTAGATGACCTAGAGCCAGTGGGTCTGGCGACGAATATGTAGCGAGGGCCAGCCGACTAGAGCATACAGGTTACAGTGGTGGGTGGTATAAGGTGCTTTAGTAACAAAAAGGATGGCATTGTGATAAACTGCATCCAGTTTGCTGAGTAGAGTATTGGAAGCCATTGGATATTATTGGATGACATCGTCGAGGATCGGTAGGATAGTCCGTTTTACTAGGGTAAGTTTGGCGGCATGAGTGAAGGAGGCTTTGTTGCGGAATAGAAAGCCGACTCTAGATTTGATTTTAGATTGGAGATGTTTGATATGAGTCTGGAAGGAGAGTTTACAGTCTAGCCAGACACCTAGGTACTTATAGATGTCCACATATTCTAGGTCGGAACCATCCAGGGTGGTGATGCTAGTCGGGCGTGCGGGTGCAGGCAGCGAACGGTTGAAAAGCATGCATTTGGTTTTACTAGCGTTTAAGAGCAGTTGGAGGCCACGGAAGGAGTGTTGTATGGCATTGAAGCTCGTTTGGAGGTTAGAAAGCACAGTGTCCAAGGACGGGCCGGAAGTATACAGAATGGTGTCGTTTGCGTAGAGGTGTATCAGTGAATCGCCCGCAGCAAGAGCAACATCATTGATATATACAGAGAAAAGAGTCGGCCCGAGAATTGAACCCTGTGGCACCCCCATAGAGACTGCCAGAGGACCGGACAGCATGCCCTCCGATTTGACACACTGAACTCTGTCTACAAAGTCGTTGGTGAACCAGGCAAGGCAGTCATCAGAAAAACCGAGGCTACTGAGTCTGCCGATAAGAATATGGTAATTGACAGAGTCGAAAGCCTTGGCAAGATCGATGAAGATGGCTGCACAGTACTGTCTTTTATCTATGACGGTTATGATATCATTTAGTACCTTTAGCGTGGCTGAGGTGCACCCGTGACCGGCTCGGAAACCAGATTGCACAGCGGAGAAGGTACGGTGGGATTCGAGATGGTCAGTGACCTGTTTGTTGACTTGGCTTTCGAAGACCTTAGATAGGCAGGGCAGGATGGATATAGGTCTGTAACAGTTTGGGTCCAGGGTGTCTCCCCCTTTGAAGAGGGGGATCACTCGGCAGCTTTCCAATCACAGGATATATTATCTAATATGTGCTAAATATAGTCATCAATAAATTGGCGTAAATATGTATTTAAATGGACAATTATGTACACTAGTGCAAGTTTTAAATTGACACAATGCCTATTAGTAAAGGACGTGCAGGAGCTTGCAAGGAATTGTAGTTTTGCATAATGTCGACGTTGATGCTATGGGTATTATGACACCTCCAATGTGGAGAGCTATATGGGAGACTCCTGGGAATACCAGCTGCTGTAAACTTTCTGCCCAGTAGATAGTACTGTTATAAACTTTGTATTATTTAGAACGGTGAGAATATGGTTTTATTAAATAGAGCGTTTGTGGTCAATTTGGTCACTGTCTTTTAAATGTGGTGCTGATAAATGTGTTGGTCAGATTCATTTTCCTTCTAATTTTTTAGAGCTGGAATCTTTATGTAAAGTTCTCAGTATTCCAGGGAAATAATCTTCAGGCTATATCCAAAAGATTAAGGAATACATGGTGGTTTGTAGTCTGTTTCATTGGGCATTTTAAATGTAATAGCTATTCTAATCCATCTACGTTTTTGAGTTACATACATAAACTTTAAATAGTCTGTCAATAGCTGTCAACACCAGCCCATATTTGCCAGGATCGGGCCTGGTTAGTACTTTGATGGGAGGCCACCTGGGAATACCAGGTGCTGTAAACTTTTTTGCCCAGTAGTTACTGTTGTAAACGCTCTTGTATTTATAACATTAATAATATAAAGGCCATTTTAAAATGGAATGGCTATTCTAGTCTCCCGACTATTTTGGTGTACACAAACTTGAAATAGTCTATCCAACTCTCTTTTCATACCTTACCAGGCTGAATACCCCAAAAGCTTTTGCCTGGTCTTTTTTTATACCTTTATTTAACTAGACAAGTCAGTTAAGAACAAATTCTTACTTACAATGACAGCCTACCGGGGAACAGTGGGTTAACTGCCTTGTTCAGGGGCAGAATGACAGCTCAGGGATTTGATCCAGCAACCTTTCAGTTACTGGCCCAACACTAACCACTAGGCTACCTGCCACCCCTGGTCAGTGCTGTGATAGGAGACCACCTGGGAATAACAAGTGCTGTTAGCTTTTGCCCAGCAGAGTGTACCGTTGTAAACACTCTTTTATTTATAACAGTAATAATATAAAGTCCATTTTCAAATTTAGTGGCTATTCTAGTTTTTAACTTTAAATCGTCTATCCAACTCTTGTTCTGTAGCTTACATGGTGGTAACAATGTCAAACTCTGTTATGCACATGTGCTGTATAAGCCTTAAGCTGGTACATTTCCATTGTATGTTTGTTTCATGTAAAAAGAAGCTAGTATTTTTCCTGTCTTGTCTGTGTCACTTGGTCACGCGGCCAAAGACAAATAGCCTCGGAGAGTGACCACAGTTTTTGAATCCATCCTGTTCTTTTTGTATCTTTCAAGCGCACAGCTGTATGGAGATATGAAGAGAACAGAGGCTAACTTGAGCAGCAATGACAATTCTATCAACAAAAAGGAGTAACAAAACTGGCATTATCACTTGTTTACGCTAAGTTCCCATCATGATCTCACTCTTGTTCGTTGGGCTCTTAACACTGCACCTTTTGAGTGATTTATTAACCGCTCCAGAATTGCAATTCTTATAATAAATGCTTGCTGTTTGAAGAATCTACACTCTCTCTTAATATCTGGTTAGAATTCACAACCCATACCAGCCGGAATACGCCTGATATCGTCTGATCTCTGAAGCTAAGCAGGCTCGGGCCTGGTTAGTACTTGGATTGGAGACCACCTGGGAACACAAGCTTCTTGCCCAGTACTGTTGTGAATGCACTTTTATTTATAACAGTAATAATATAAAGGCCATTTTAAAATGGAATGGTTATTCTAGTCTTTCGACTATTTCAGTGTATATTAACTCTTAATAGTCTATCCAAATCTCATTCAATAGCTTACGGCCATACCAGCCTGAATACGCCGATGTAATCTGATCTCGGAAGCTGAGCAGGCTTGCATATTGTTAATACTTGGATGAGAGACCGCCTGGGAATAACCAGTGCTGTGAGGCGACCGGGAGACCCATGAGGTGGTGCACAATTGACCCAGCTTTTTCTGGGTTAGGGGAGGGTCTGGCCAGCCGGGATGTCCTTGTCCCATTGCGTTTTTGTGACTCTTATGGCGCGTCGGGCGCATGCACGCTGACACGGTTGCCGGTTAATCAGTGTTTCCTCAAACACATTGGTGGGGCTGGCTTCCGGGTTAAGGGAGAAGTGTCTCAAGAAGCAGTGTGGCTTGGCAGGATTGTGGTTCAGAGGATGCATGGCTCTCAACCTTCCCAATCGGGAGTTGCTGCGATGGGACAAGACTGTAACTACCAATCTTCTGATCTCGGAAGCCAAACAGGCTGGCGTCTGGTTAGTATTTGGATGAGAGACCTCCTTGGAATAACAAGTGCTGTAAGCTTTTGCCCAGTAGAGTGTACTGTTTTAAAAGCTATTTTATTTATAACATTAATAATATAAAGGCCATTTTGAAATGACTACAATTAGTCTTTCAACTATTTTGGTGTACATTAACTTTAAATACTCACTTTATGGCCATACCAGCCTGAATACTCCCCTTTTTGGAGTTTCAGGAAGTGGATAAGCAGCAGGTGGCTGAGCGTTCAAGAGAGAGAAGAATTACCGCTTTCTTTAGGTTTATTTGATTCATAAGTTTGAAAGTTTGTGTGTGAGTGTAGTTTTTTTTTTTTTACATTTGTGTTATTATCCCTCAACAGCTGTTTGGGGGATCCTGCTTATATTAAAAAAATATATTTATATAAAAATATTTAAAAAATATATAAAAAAAATATAAAATATAAATATTGAAAAAAATAAGGTATGAGAAAGTACTGACGGTGAATGTGGAAATGATTGGGGAAGAAAAAATAACAACGATGGAATTGCTGAGAGGAATAAAGGAAGTTTGTGGAACGATACTTGGATGTAGAACGAAAGATCAAAAGAAATATGAAGTGAAAATGTCGCATGGAAATTGAAAAGAAAGACTAGGTGATGGGCTAAAGATTTAAAAAACTGTCAAATCATCGCTAAAGAACTGGGGAACGACAAACTTCAAATCTAATTTTAATAGTAATTTACATATATACATATACATATATATGGTTAGCAGATGTTAATGCGAGTGTAGCAAAATGCTTATGCTTCCAGTTCCGACCATACAGTAATATCTAACAAGTAATCTAACCTAACAATTTCACATCAACGACTTATACACACAAGTGTAAAGGAATGAATAATAATATGTACATAAAAATATATGAATGAGCAATGGAAACTTGTGGTGTCCTTTTTGAACTTAACTGCATACATTACGAATGGTGAGATACATAAAAAATGCTAAAAAGTGAAGGTGACCACGGCGATCAAGAGGAGGATGTGGCCAAGAACCGACATTTTAGACGGGATGCGATTTTGCAATGTGAAGTTTATGGACAATGTGCAATCATTGCTGTATTCCACAAAATGTATCACTGTCGAGGGATTTTAATATGTCCATGTGGTCCATGACATCAAGTGAAGGAATGTAGGCTTTGTATTCAGCCTTGGCACATTCTTAAGGAATGTCCGGAATTCCCATGCCATAAATGTAGTGAACAAGGGCACTATGCCAGAGAATGTTTGAACGTAGGTAATGTGTGCAGAATGTATGACAGACCAAAATATAGATGAAGCTCTAATAAGGAAAAAGAAAGTGATCACTTACTTTTTCAAACAATGGACCTCACTTCTGAGGACGATTAGGGGAGTATGCCTATGGAGAGAGAAGACTAGAGTGACATGGAGATTGTGTTGCAGCTACAGGTGACTCCAGAGACAGTGGCAGATACGCTTGGAGAGTCTGTGATGTTTTCTGGCAAAAGACGAGACGCAGTGTTAGTCTCTGCTGCTGATAAGGTGGAACAGCAGCACATGATGGGTGAATTAAATACATAGGTAGAGCTGGTGCAAGGTACTTCTTAGGTGCCTGAGCCAGTCTGTGAAAGGTACGCTAAAGAGAGAGCTGGGTGACTGTTAAATGCTTTCCAGCTGCTCGCCCCAAAAAATCGAAATCCGGAGGCTGATGATGAAATAGATAGTGAGGATCCTCAATTGTTTGCAAGGAATAAGAGGTTGTTGTTGAAAGCTAGAGATATGATGGGATTTGGAAAAAATAAAAAGTTGGTTTGAAATTACTTGTCATCATAACTTTCTCTCATGTCAGTCAATCCCCAGATAATAGTTAAGACTGTTTGCTGTCCAGTCATTACCACACCTATGAAGTCTCTATGATAAACTCCTGTGAGATCAATATTGTACAAAATGTTCAATCAAACTGAAGTGAGCTTGTTTATACTCTGATTATACTTCTGCACACAATAAGGATTACAGTCACATCCCTAAACGGTAACAGTTTGAGAAACAAAAACCAATTTGAGCAGGGTTTAGTGTCCGTTAAAGAAGACATGTTTTGTTTTCAAGAGATCAATTGGACGGACTCCAAAATACAGGAGATTAAGAGTAATGGTCTGATGACATTTTTTGTAGTCACGGAAGCAACAAAACATGTGGTGTGGCTATTTAAACAAAAATCGATGTGGTTCAAAATGTGAAACAAATACATGCTGATAATCATGGCAGACTTATTGTAATTGAATTTGAAGTTCAACATGTTATTTTTCGTTTAATTCATGTTTATGCTTCAAACATTGAATCTGAAAAGAGGGAAATGTTTCACAACTTAAAGAACTGTATACAGGTAGCTGACTTTAATGTGAGGTGTAGTAGAATGGATGCCTCTAGTTGTGCTAGATTAAAATATGATTCTTCTGATTCTTTGCATTATGTAAACTTATGAATGATGATAATGTAGTAGATATATGGACAATCCAAAGAGAAGAGTGTTTTCTGGAAGGCAGGTGGTTTTAAAGGAATTAAAACAAAGTAGAGTTGATTTATGTCTAGTAAAACAAGAAGTGGTACAGCATGTTAAGAAGATGTCATATACAGTGCATTTGGAAAGTATTCAGACCCATTGATCCCCCCCCCCCCACATTTTCTTAAGTACAGCCCTATTCTAAAATTATTATTTTTTTCAGTCCTCAGCAAACTACACACAATACCCCATCATAACAAAGCGCAAAGTTTTTTTTCTTCTAATTTATTAAAAGTAAAAAACATGAATACTTTATTTACATAAGTATTCAGACCATTTGCTATGAGACTCGACATTGAGCTCAGGTGGATCCTGTTTTCTATGATCATCCTTGACATGTTTCTACCTGTGGTAAATTCAATTGATTGGACATGATTTGCTCTGACCCAAATTATAAAAGATCCCACCAGGATATGTGAAACAGTGCAAAGTACAATTGACTTAACCTGTTGATGCTCTGGGGGCGCAATTTCATTTTTGGATGAAAAACGTTCCCGTTTTAAACAAGATATTTTGTCACAAAAAGATGCTCGACTATGCATATAATTGCTACCGTTCGAAAGAAAACACTCTGACGTGTCCAGAAATACAAAGATCTTCTCTGTGCGTGCCCTATAACGTGAGCTTCAGGCAAAACCAAGATGAGATGGCATCCAGGAAATGACAAGGATTTTTGAGGCTCTGTTTTTCATGATCTCCTTATATGGCTGTGAACGCAAGAGGAATGAGTCAACCCTTTCTGTCGTTTCCCCAAGGTGTCTGCAGCATTGTGACGTATTTGTGGGCAGATCATTGGAAGATTGACCATAACAGACCACATTTACCACTTGTCCGCCCGGTGTCCTGCGCCGAAATTGGTGCGCAAAAGTCACCTGTCAGTATTTTTCCAAACAATACAGAGAGTAAAGCAAGCTTCAACGAACTGCATGTCAATGAAGAGATATGTGAAAAAACACCTTGAGGACTGAGTCCAAACAACGTTTGCCATGTTTCGGTCGATATTATGTAGTTAATCCGGAAAAAGTTTTACGTTGTAGGTGACTGCATTTTCGGTTCGTTTCAGTAGCCAGGCGCAATGTAGAAAACGGAACGATTTCTCCTACACACAGACGCTTTCAGGAAACACTGCGCATTTGGTGTGTAACTGAGAGTCTCCTCATTGAAAACATCAGAAGCTCTTCAAAGGTAAATGATTTTATTTATTTGGTTATCTGGTTTTTGTGAAAATGTTGCGTGCTACATGTTATTCAAAATGCATTGCTAGCTTTGCATACTCTTACACAAATTAGTCAATTTCTATGGTTCAAAAGCATATTTTGAAAATCTGAGATGACAGTGTTGTTAAGAAAAGGCTAAGCTTGAGAGCAGATGCATTATTTTCATTTTATTTGCGATTTTCAGAAATCGTTAACGTTACATTATGCTAATGAGCTTCAGGCTATAACTGTATACAGGGTTTTTTCATAGCCAAACGTGAACAAAACGGAGCGATTTGTCCTACACAAATAATATTTTTTTGAAAAACTGCACATTTGCTATGTAACTGAGAGTCTCCTCATTGAAAACATCCGAAGCTCTTCAAAGTTAATGATTTTATCTATTTGGTTATCTGGCTTTTGTGAAAATGTTGCGTGCTACATGCTACACAAAATGCTATGCTAGCTTTGCATACTCTTACACAAATTAGTCAATTTCTATGGTTCAAAAGCATATTTTGAAAATCTGAGATGACAGTGTTGTTAAGAAAAGGCTAAGCTTGAGAGCAAACGCATTATTTTAATTTTATTTGCGATTTTCAGAAATCGTTAACGTTGCGTTATGCTAATGAGCCTGAGGCTTTAGTCACGATCCCGGATCCGGGATGGGGAGTTTCAACAGGTTAAAGGTCCAAAATGAAAATACAGAAAAAAAAATTCACTTCACGTCAAATTCAAGGAGCCTCCGGTGTCAATAAAAAAAAATCAACCATTTATCTATCGTCAATTAAGAGAAATCGTACAATGACAGATTGGTGATGTTCAAAAATAGGTGTTTTTTTTTCAACAGTTACAGATCCAGTTGCAGGGTGTTCATAAAAATATTTTTAAAGTGTGCTGCGGAGCTCTGCGAGATTTCTGTGATTTTCTATGATTTTCTGAAATAACACACACTCACTAAACCCTCCGTAAATAACTCAGTTCTTAACGTGAAGACTTAAAACTCAGGATTCTGTAAAGGCACACCCCAATCAGGATATGGGTTTATTTATAGCTTCCCGTGCCAACAGGAAGTGCCACTTAAATGGTGGCTGTTTCCAAGGGTTAAAAAGGTCAGATCTTTTCAAAACTTCATATGTGTGATTAGGCAACACCCATGAACTGTAAAATCAGTCATTTCTCCCAACAGATGTCAAAGAAAAGCTCTCACACACACACACAGCAAGGATGGAGTGACAAAGCGCGGTGCTTAACGACACAGAGAGCAGGCAATGGCATAAACATAATCCCAAGGCCGTGCCGAGTTCAATGAGATACCCTGCTTGACCGTAGCTCGCTCGGTCTAAGCGCAGCGACCATGAGAAAAGTAGGCCCAAAATGAAGCCTGCACCACAACGTCATTTGATTTTGGGTGACAGCGGCGGAACCGTTAGGTTTAGAAGGACAATTCAAACACAGGAATGTTCCTAAGGTCCTCCCGATCTGTGCAAGCCTAACCTTGACCGTGTGGCATTAACCCTTCACAGTTAAAAGAAGGTGTTTACATCAAACAGTTTGCATTGACTTCTGTCCCCATAGGAATACATTGCCTGCTCCTCTAAATTCAACCTGAGGCCTATGTGGGTTATGAATGCCTTATGAACCTGTCGTTGATGACAGTCCATAAGGCTAGTATGAGGTCTACCTGTGTTGATTCTAAGCTACCAGGACCAACCGGAAGTGGTTAAAATCACCCTGATAGTGTATATCCATACCCTGCCTGCAATTTGATAGACATAGGGCATTGAACCCTGTGTAAATCAGTCAATTCTTAACGTAAAGACTTAAAACTCAGGATTCTGTAAAAGCATAGCCCAATGAGGATATGTGTTGACTTATATCTTCCTGTGTCAACCGGAAGTGCCATAATTGGTGTCTCATGGGCTGTTTGGAAGGGTTAAAAAAATCAGATCTGTCCAAAACTTCATATGTGTGATTAGGCAACCCCCATGAACTGTAAATCAGTAATTTTTCCCATAAAAATTCAGTCCATAAATCAGTCAATTCTCAACTTAAAGACTTAAAACTCAGGATTCTGTAAGTGTCTATGTCAATCAAGACATGTGTTTACTTATAGCTTCCTGTGCCAACCGGAAGTGCCTTTAATTGGGTCACACTGTCTGTTTTGAAGGGTTAGAAAAGTCACATCTCTCCAAAACTTCATATGTGTGACTAGGTAACCCTCCTGAACTGTAAATCAGTCATTTCACCCAGCAGATGTCAAAGTAAAGCTCTCTCACACACACACAGCAAGGATGGAGTAAAAAAGTGCGGTGCCTAAAGACACAGAGAGCGGCATAAACATAATCCCTAGGCCGTGCCGAATTCAACGAGATATCCGCTTGACCGTAGCTCGCTCGGTCTGAGAGCAGCGAGCATTAGAAAAGTAGGCCCAAAATGAAGCCTGCACCACAACGTCATTTGATTTTGGGTGACAGCGGCGGAACCGTTAGGTTTAGAAAGACAATTCAACCACAGGAATGTTCCTAAGGTCCTTCCGATCCGTGCAAGCCTAAGTTTGACCGTGTGGCATTAACCCTTAACAGTAAAACACGTTTTTTTGATCTCATAGAATACAATGATATCTCTCCCCATAGGAATACATTGCCTGCTCCACTAAATTCAACCTGGAGCTTATATGGGTTATGAATTCCTTATGAACCTGTCTTCGGTACCAGTCCATCAAGCCACTATAAGGTCTACCTATGTCGATTCTAAGCTTCCTGGACCAACCGGAAGTGGTTAAAATCGCCCTAAAAGTGTATACCCATACCCTGCCTCCATTTTGATAGACATAGTGCATTGAACCCTGTGTAAATCAGTCAATTCTTAACGTAAAGACTTAAAACTCAGGATTCTGTAATAGAATACCCCAATGAGGATGTGTGTTGAGTTATAGCTTCCTCTGCCAACCGGAAGTGCCATAATTGGTGTCTCATGGGCTGTTTCGAGGGGTTAAAAAAATCTGATCTTTCCAAAACTTCATATATGTGATTAGGCAACCCCCATGAACTGTAAATCAGTCATTTTTCCCATAAAATTTCAAAGGAAAACTAAATCACACACACACACAGCTTGGAAGTAGGGACCCATTGGGGTGCGTAGAGACATACACTCCCGGCATTAGTTAATCTTGTTGGAACTTTTAAAGAACCGTCAGACCTAGAGTTCCGAAACTTTAGAATCCTGTTCTAGACCTCAGGTCGATAGTGCGTGGGGAGTTACGTCGCTCTAGAAGGTTCTCGGACCGAGAAACAGCCTTGTACATTTGCAATGACTTCAATTCATTTTGACCATTACGAAAATGGCGACATTTAGAAATGTCCCAGAGTCACAAGACTAGGTGCATTGTGACCGTCTCGGCCCATAGAGACAGAACCCATCGTTTCTGTCCGACGGCTCATTCAAGGACCCCGTAGCAAGTAATTGAAAAAAGTGGGTTTTCAGCACCAATTAGGGTTTTACTCGGACACCAAATGACCTATCGAGCCGCAACTTGGGATTCGGGGTCGCCTCAGCTAGGCCTACACATAACACAAGAAATGGACCCGCAGCTAGAACGTAACTACGTGTTTTATGTGTCTTTTATGGTTTGAACCGAAGGCGTTGTGAATTTTGGGCCAGCTCTGAAGTATGTGACACTTGGCTACTAAACGAGTTGGGAAAAGTGGGTTTGGTGTCAGTTTGTATCAGTTTGGTGTCAGAATGATATCAAATTGACTGATGGACGGTGACTTGCTGGTGACTCTTGTCCATTTGCAATATGTTTAAACGGTGAGGTACCATCACCAAAAGTGACATTCTGAAATCAACCCTAACGAGCGATGGAGAGGTACCAGAATCACTGCCCAGCCATCCCGAGTTCATCGGGCCAGTCAATTTCGCATTCCTGCACGATTTTTATAGCATGACAAATTCGTGATGGTGAATGCCCAGTTAACCATATTGCAAATGCACAGTGACTTTGCAAGAGTGAGAAAATATAAACAAATGGACATTCTGAAATCAACCCTAACGAGCGATGGAGAGGTACCAGAATCACTGCCCAGCCATCCCGAGTTCATCAGGCCAGTCAATTTTGCATTTCTGCAGGATTTTTGAGCATGTCAAATTTCTTATGACATTTTGCCCCCACAAAACATATACCTTATGCACAAGTAAAAAAAATAATAATAATATGATAATAAAATATGACTAAAGTATGTTGATACAGTTCTTATATGTGTGTAATTGACATAAAATTCGAAAGAATTTCGAAAAACGGTCCAGAAAGCACTTTTTTAGGGGTGTGTGAAGTTTTTTATGAAATTTTGCCATTTTTGACTTTTGACTTTTGACTTCCTATTAAATCATATTGCAAATGGACAAAACATGTGCCTTATGCGCAAGTAATTACACATGTGTAATTGACAAAAAAAGCGAAAGAATTTCGAAAAACGGTCCAGAAAGCACTTTTTTAAGGGGTGATAAGTTTTTGACAAAAAATTCATTTTTTCAAAATTTGGCTTTTGGATGTTGACTTGGGGTCCATTTCCTATATGAAAAACCACGGTGGAGTGCACACGCCACCTGTTGGATTTTTGAAGTGTTACAACTGGCAATTGCCATATGGCATTTGCAAAACATTTTGCATGAATCAACGCCGATTTGGGTGGTATTGTCCATCGTGTACATGGTTTGTACTATGCCAATGTTTTCCCATTCATTTTTGTCCATTTCAGGGGGGGGGGGGGGGGGGGTATTCCCTTACAATTCTAAGTGACAAATCATGCATTCCAATTCTTGCACAGATTGTAATGGGCACATATTATGTGTCTAAAATACCTTTTTGAAGGTTGTACTGATTATGATGAGCTAAGCTAATTCCAGCTGTGTAGCCATGTTTGTTAACATGCAATGCATTCTGGGTTTCACGTCTGTTTGACCAAAGATGTTATAACAAAATGAGGTGAGTAAGAGTTCACTCATTTTTTGAGGACTTCCGAGAAAATTAATGGTGGGATGTGAAGGACGGTAGATGACACACCCCTACAAAAAAAACAGACCAAACTTATCTCGTCTTCTCTTATTATCTTCGGTTCTGTGAGGGAAAAAATGCATGGCTGCGCGCTGAAACTAATCGTCGGATTACTTTCGATTTCTGTGTTTTAACTAGTTATTTCGATCAATGGTGAGCTCACCCGTGATGTGATTAATTATATATAGTAATTGCTATTAGCTAATTCATATTGTAGTTTATGTCAGAGTTAGAAAATATGACTGCTTGTGTTGGGTCAATCTTTCCTCAGCGCTAGGACAAATGTAGCCTACATTTTTCCGGTTAGGATGATTGTGTTATGCTATATTTACTTCTGTGAATATCTGAACATTGCATCCAAAAATAAACTGCTGACATTCTGGACATAACTTTGTGAGGACTGTGTTTGTGTAAATAGTTTCTGAAAAAAGTGTGGCCAGCTCAAACGCTGATTGTTGCGTCATTCAAAACTGCCGTTCTAAACAAGCATTCTAAATGAGTGTTCTAATCACACGGGTATGATCGTACGCTTCAGGGACCACTGTAGAACGATCACACCCGTGTGATGGTACGTGTGAAAGGGTTAAAGCAGATGATTTGAACACTGTGGACAATTAACAGCAAGTTGAAGCCTTGAAAAACACAAACACTTTTCCTTAAACAAGGTCTAAATCATGTTTGATGCACACTGTAAGTAAAAAATATTTGTAGAACAGTTTAAAATAGATGATAGGATCACTGTGGACAATTTTCAACAAGTTGCAGCCTTGTAAAACAGAAATAAAAACGTTGCCATAAACAAGGCCTAAATCATGTTTTGATGCACTATGTAAGTACATTTTTTTGTCTATACTGTTAAAACTAGATGATAGGATCACTGTGGAAAATTTTCAACAAGTTGCAGCCTTGAAATACAGAAATAAAAACTTTTCCATAAACATGGTCTAAATCAAGTTTGATGCACTCTCCATGTCAATTTTTGGCTGTGCTGTTTATTCGAGATGATATGAACACTGGACACTTTTCAGCAAGTTGCAACATTGAAATACAGAAATAAAAACTTTTCCATAAACTTGATCTAAATCATGTTTGATGCACTCTGGGTGTCCAATTTTTGCTCTGCTGTTTATTTGAGACGATATGAACAAGGTGGACAATTTTTAGCAAGTTGCAACATACAGAAATAACTTTTTTCCATAAACAAGCTCTAAATCATGTTTGATGCACTCTGGATGTCCAATTTTTGCTCTGCTGTTTATTCGAGACGATATCAAACGTGATTTGGAGCTTGTGTATGGAAAAGTGCTTATTTCTGCATTTCAATGATTGCAACTTGCTGAAAACTGTCCACAATGTTCATTTAGACAGCACAGCAGAAATTGGACATCCAGAGTGCATCAAAACACAATTTAGAGATTGTTTATGGAAATAAAGTTTTTTCTGTATTTCAATGTTGCAACTTGCTGAAAACTGTCCATGGTGTTCATTTCAACTCGAATAGACAGCACAGCAAAAATTGGACAAACAGAGTGCATCAAACATGATTTAGAGCTTGTTTATGGGAAAATATTTTTTCCTGTATTTCAATGTTGCAATTTGCTGAAAACTGTCAAATTGTTCATTCCATCTCAAATAGACAGCACAGCAAAAATTGGACATCCAGAGTTTAGCTCTAAACATGATTTAGAGCTTTGTTTATGGAAAAGTGCTTATTTCTGCATTTCAATGTTGTGTGTTAGTGTTTCATACTGGAGAGGGAATGCAAATCAACGACGCTGGACAGAGTGGAATCAGGTGTATCAAAAAGGCTGTTTATTGGTCAAAGATATCTTGTCCCGCAGTTTAACGTGCACGGATCTAGTTCATATAACCCGGTAAGGAGTCAGGTGAAAAAGAGGCCTAGATATTGGTCACAGCAGATTTTATACATGGAATATGTAGGTGGAGTCTTGTCGTGTTGGTCTTCTGACTGGTCCTGAAGAGTTGGAGGCGGGCCTTGCTCTCGCCAGAGCGGGCCCCATTGGTGCACCGCAAAAGTCCTTTGCTCTTGGCACCCGACCAGTAGGGGGGGGGTAGAGTGTGTGTGTACAGTGAGTTTTACAGGGGAGTAATATTTGCGTGATGGCAGCTGTGTGTCCTTCGGATAATCATGTTATTGCACACAGGCTCTAGACTTGGCTGAAGACACTGGGCCCAGAGTTATCTGAGGGCATCCGGTTTAACCAGAGCTTTGGTCTGCTAGTAACGCTTTATATTAGATTATTTATATAACAGTTGCAACTTGCTGAAAACTGTCCACAATGTTCATTTAGACAGCACAGAAAACATTGGACATCCAGAGTATATCAAACATGATTGAGAGCTTTGTTTATGGAAAAATAATTATTTCTGCATTTCAATGTTGCAACTTGCTGAAAACTGTCCACGGTGTTCATTTCAACTCGAATAGACAGCACAGCAAAAATTGGACATCCAGAGTATATCAAACATGATTGAGAACTTTGTTTATGGAAAAGTGCTTATTTCTGCATTTCAATGTTGCAACTTGCTGAAAACTGTCCAAATTGTTCATTTAGACAGCACAGCAAAAATTGGACATCCAGAGTGCATCAAACATGATTTAGAGCTTGTGTATTGAAAAAACGTTTTTTCTGCATTTCAATGTTGCAACTTGCTGAAAACTGTCCACGGTGTTCATTTTAATTCGAATAGATAGCACAACAAACATTGGACGGACATCCAGAGTGCATCAAACGTGATTTAGAGCTTGTGTATGGAAAAGTGCTTATTTCTGCATTTCAATGTTGCAACTTGCTGAAAACTATCAACAATGTTCATTTCATCTCAAATACACAGCACAGCAAAAATTGTACATCCAGAGTACATCAAAACATGATTTAGAGCTTGTTTATGGAAAAGTGCTTATTTCTGCATTTCAATGTTGCAATTTGCTGAAAACTATCCACAATTTTCATTTCATCTCAAATACACAGCACAGCAAAAATTGTACATCCAGAGTGCATCAAACGTGATTTAGAGCTTGTGTATGGAAAAGTGCTTATTTCTGCATTTCAATGTTGCAACTTGCTGAAAACTGTCCACACTGTTCATTTAGACAGCACAGCAAAAACTGGACATCCAGAGTGCATCAAACGTGATTTAGAGCTTGTGTATGGAAAAGTGCTTATTTCTGCATTTCAATGTTGCAACTTGCTGAAAACTGTCCACGGTGTTCATTTTAATTCGAATAGATAGCACAACAAACATTGGACGGACATCCAGAGTGCATCAAACGTGATTTAGAGCTTGTGTATGGAAAAGTGCTTATTTCTGCATTTCAATGTTGCAACTTGCTGAAAACTATCAACAATGTTCATTTCATCTCAAATACACAGCACAGCAAAAATTGTACATCCAGAGTGCATCAAAACATGATTTAGAGCTTGTGTATGGAAAAGTGCTTATTTCTGCATTTCAATGTTGCAATTTGCTGAAAACTATCCACAATTTTCATTTCATCTCAAATACACAGCACAGCAAAAATTGGACATCCAGAGTGCATCAAACGTGATTTAGAGCTTGTGTATGGAAAAGTGCTTATTTCTGCATTTCAATGTTGCAATTTGCTGAAAACTATCCACAATGTTCATTTCATCTCAAATAATACACAGCACAGCAAAAATTGGACATCCAGAGTGCATCAAACGTGATTTAGAGCTTGTGTATGGAAAAGTGCTTATTTCTGCATTTCAATGTTGCAAACTTGCTGAAAACTGTACACAATGTTCATTTCAACTCAAATAGACAGCAACAGCAAAAATTGGACATCCAGAGTGCATCAAACGTGATTTAGAGCTTGTTTGTGGAAAAAACGCTTTTTCTGTATTTCAAAGTTGCACCTTGCTGAAAACTGTCCACAATGTTCATTTCAACATTTCAACAGAGTGCATCAAACATGATTGAGAGCTTTGTTTATGGAAAAGTGCTTGTTTTTGTATTTCAATGATGCAACTTGCTGAAAACTGTCCACGGTGTTCATTTCAATTCGAATAGATAGCACAACAAACATTGGACATCCAGAGTGCATCAAACGTGAAATAGAGCTTGTGTATGGAAAAGTGCTTATTTCTGCATTTCAATGTTGCAATTTGCTGAAAACTGTCCACGATGTTCATTTCATCTCAAATACACAGCACAGCAAAAATTGTACATCCAGAGTGCATCAAACGTGATTTAGAGCTTGTGTATGGAAAAGTGCTTATTTCTGCATTTCAATGTTGCAACTTGCTGAAAACTGTCCACACTGTTCATTTAGACAGCACAGCAAAAACTGGACATCCAGAGTGCATCAAACATGATTGAGAGCTTTGTTTATGGAAAAGTGCTTATTTCTGCATTTCAATGTTGCAACTTGCAGAAAACTGTCAACGGGGTTCATTTTAACTTGTATAGACAGCAACAGCAAAAATTGGACATCCAGAGTGCATCAAATATGATCTTAGAGCTTGTTTATGGAAAAAACGCTTTATCTGTATTTCAATGACGCAACTTGCTGAAAACTGTCCACACTGTTCATTTAGACATCACAGCAAAAACTGGACATCCAGAGTGCATCAAACGTGATTTAGAGCTTGTGTATGGAAAAGTGCTTATTTCTGCATTTCAATGTTGCAACTTGCAGAAACCTGTCAAGGGGTTCATTTTAACTTGTATAGACAGCAACAGCAAAAATTGGACATCCAGAGTGCATCAAACGTGATTTAGAGCTTGTTTATGGAAAAAACGCTTTTTCTGTATTTCAATGTTGCACCTTGCTGAAAACTGTCCACAATGTTCATTTCAACATTTCAACAGAGTGCATCAAACATGATTGAGAGCTTTGTTTATGGAAAAGTGCTTGTTTTTGTATTTCAATGATGCAACTTGCTGAAAACTGTCCACAATGTTCATTTCAACTCAAATAGACAGCACAGCAAAAATTGGACATCCAGAGTGCATCAAACATGATTGAGAGCTTTGTTTATGGAAAAGTGCTTATTTCTGCATTTCAATGTTGCAATTTGCTGAAAACTGTCCACAATGTTCATTTCATCTCAAATACACAGCACAGCAAAAATTGTACATCCAGAGTGCATCAAACGTGATTTAGAGCTTGTGTATGGAAAAGTGCTTATTTCTGCATTTCAATGTTGCAACTTGCTGAAAACTGTCCACAATGTTCATTTCAACTCAAATAGACAGCACAGCAAAAATTGTACATCCAGAGTGCATCAAAACATGATTTAGAGCTTGTGTATGGAAAAGTGCTTATTTCTGCATTTCAATGTTGCAACTAGCAGAACACTGTCAACGGGGTTCATTTTAACTTGTATAGACAGCAACAGCAAAAATTGGACATCCAGAGTGCATCAAACATGATTGAGAGCTTTGTTTATGGATAAGTGCTTATTTCTGCATTTCAATGTTGCAACTTGCTGAAAACTGTCCACAATGTTCATTTCAACTCAAATAGACAGCACAGCAAAAATTGTACATCCAGAGTGCATCAAAACATGATTTAGAGCTTGTGTATGGAAAAGTGCTTATTTCTGCATTTCAATGTTGCAACTAGCAGAACACTGTCAACGGGGTTCATTTTAACTTGTATAGACAGCAACAGCAAAAATTGGACATCCAGAGTGCATCAAACGTGATTTAGAGCTTGTGTATGGAAAAGTGCTTATTTCTGCATTTCAATGTTGCAACTTGCTGAAAACTGTCCACGGTGTTCATTTTAATTCGAATAGATAGCACAACAAACATTGGACGGACATCCAGAGTGCATCAAGCTTGATTTCAATGTTGCAACTTGCTGAAAACTGTCAACAATGTTCATTTCATCTCAAATACACAGCACAGCAAAAATTGTACATCCAGAGTGCATCAAAACATGATTTAGAGCTTGTGTATGGAAAAGTGCTTATTTCTGCAGTTCAATATTGCAACTTGCTGAAAACTGTCCACGGTGTTCATTTCAATTCAGACAGATAGCACAACAAACATTGGACATCCAGAGTAGATCAACATTTTTAGAGCTTGTTTATGGAAAAAAAACGTTTTATCTGTATTTCAATGATGCAAATTGCTGAAAACTGTCAACACTGTTCATTTAGACAGCACAGCAAAAACTGGACATCCAGAGTGCATCAAACGTGATTTAGAGCTTGTGTATGGAAAAGTGCTTATTTCTGCATTTCAATGTTGCAATTTGCTGAAAACTATCCACAATGTTCATTTCATCTCAAATACACAGCACAGCAAAAATTGGACATCCAGAGTGCATCAAACGTGATTTAGAGCTTGTGTATGGAAAAGTGCTTATTTCTGCATTTCAATGTTGCAACTTGCTGAAAACTGTCCACAATGTTCATTTCAACTCAAATAGACAGCACAGCAAAAACTGGACATCCAGAGTGCATCAAACATGATTGAGAGCTTTGTTTATGGAAAAGTGCTTATTTCTGCATTTCAATGTTGCAACTTGCAGAAAACTGTCAACGGGGTTCATTTTAACTTGTATAGACAGCAACAGCAAAAATTGGACATCCAGAGTGCATCAAATATGATCTTAGAGCTTGTTTATGGAAAAAACGCTTTATCTGTATTTCAATGACGCAACTTGCTGAAAACTGTCCACACTGTTCATTTAGACAGCACAGCAAAAACTGGACATCCAGAGTGCATCAAACGTGATTTAGAGCTTGTGTATGGAAAAGTGCTTATTTCTGCATTTCAATGTTGCAATTTGCTGAAAACTGTCCACGATGATCATTTCATCTCAAATACACAGCACAGCAAAAATTGTACATCCAGAGTGCATCAAACGTGATTTAGAGCTTGTGTATGGAAAAGTGCTTATTTCTGCATTTCAATGTTGCAACTTGCTGAAAACTGTCCACACTGTTCATTTAGACAGCACAGCAAAAACTGGACATCCAGAGTGCATCAAACGTGATTTAGAGCTTGTGTATGGAAAAGTGCTTATTTCTGCATTTCAATGTTGCAACTTGCAGAAACCTGTCAAGGGGTTCATTTTAACTTGTATAGACAGCAACAGCAAAAATTGGACATCCAGAGTGCATCAAACGTGATTTAGAGCTTGTTTATGGAAAAAACGCTTTTTCTGTATTTCAATGTTGCACCTTGCTGAAAACTGTCCACAATGTTCATTTCAACATTTCAACAGAGTGCATCAAACATGATTGAGAGCTTTGTTTATGGAAAAGTGCTTGTTTTTGTATTTCAATGATGCAACTTGCTGAAAACTGTCCACGGTGTTCATTTCAATTCGAATAGATAGCACAACAAACATTGGACATCCAGAGTGCATCAAACGTGATTTAGAGCTTGTGTATGGAAAAGTGCTTATTTCTGCATTTCAATGTTGCAATTTGCTGAAAACTGTCCACGATGTTCATTTCATCTCAAATACACAGCACAGCAAAAATTGTACATCCAGAGTGCATCAAAACATGATTTAGAGCTTGTGTATGGAAAAGTGCTTATTTCTGCATTTCAATGTTGCAACTTGCTGAAAACTGTCCACACTGTTCATTTAGACAGCACAGCAAAAACTGGACATCCAGAGTGCATCAAACGTGATTTAGAGCTTGTGTATGGAAAAGTGCTTATTTCTGCATTTCAATGTTGCAACTTGCTGAAAACTGTCAACGGGGTTCATTTTAACTTGTATAGACAGCAACAGCAAAAATTGGACATCCAGAGTGCATCAAACATGATTGAGAGCTTTGTTTATGGATAAGTGCTTATTTCTGCATTTCAATGTTGCAACTTGCTGAAAACTGTCCACGGTGTTCATTTCAATTCGAATAGATAGCACAACAAACATTGGACATCCAGAGTGCATCAAACATGATTGAGAGCTTTGTTTATGGATAAGTGCTTATTTCTGCATTTCAATGTTGCAACTTGCTGAAAACTGTCCACGGTGTTCATAGACAGCACAACAAAAATTGGACATCCAGAGTGCATCAAACGTGATTTAGAGCTTGTGTATGGAAAAGTGCTTATTTCTGCATTTCAATGTTGCAACTTGCTGAAAACTGTCAACAATGTTCATTTCATCTCAAATACACAGCACAGCAAAAACTGGACATCCAGAGTGCATCAAACGTGATTTAGAGCTTGTGTATGGAAAAGTGCTTATTTCTGCATTTCAATGTTGCAACTTGCTGAAAACTGTCCACAATGTTCATTTCAACTCAAATAGACAGCACAGCAAAAACTGGACATCCAGAGTGCATCAAACATGATTGAGAGCTTTGTTTATGGAAAAGTGCTTATTTCTGCATTTCAATGTTGCAATTTGCTGAAAACTGTCCACAATGTTCATTTCAACTGAAATAGACAGCACAGCAAAAACTGGACATCCAGAGTGCATCAAACATGACTGAGAGCTTTGTTTATGGAAAAGTGCTTATTTCTGCATTTCAATGTTGCAACTTGCTGAAAACTGTCCACACTGTTCATTTAGACAGCACAGCAAAAACTGGACATCCAGAGTGCATCAAACGTGATTTAGAGCTTGTTTATGGAAAAGTGCTTATTTCTGCATTTCAATGTTGCAACTTGCTGAAAACTGTCCACAATGTTCATTTCAACTCAAATAGACAGCACAGCAAAAATTGTACATCCAGAGTGCATCAAAACATGATTTAGAGCTTGTGTATGGAAAAGTGCTTATTTCTGTATTTCAATGTTGCAACTTGCTGAAAACTGTCCACACTGTTCATTTACTCAAATAGACAGCACAGCAAAAATTGGACATCCAGAGTGCATCAAACGTGATTTAGAGCTTGTGTATGGAAAAGTGCTTATTTCTGTATTTCAATGTTGCAACTTGCTGAAAACTGTCCAAAATGTTCATTTCAACTCAAATAGACAGCACAGCAAAAATTGACATCCAGAGTGCATCAAAACATGATTTAGAGCTTGTGTATGGAAAAGTGCTTATTTCTGCATTTCAATGTTGCAACTTGCTGAAAACTGTCCAAAATGTTCATTTCAAACTCAAATAGATAGCACAACAAAACATTGGACATCCAGAGTGCATCAAACATGATTTAGAGCTTGTGTATGGAAAAGTGCTTATTTCTGCATTTCAATGTTGCAACTTGCTGAAAACTGTCACACTGTTCATTTAGACAGCACAGCAAAAACTGGACATCCAGAGTGCATCAAACGTGATTTAGAGCTTGTGTATGGAAAAGTGCTTATTTCTGCATTTCAATGTTGCAACTTGCTGAAAACTATCCACAATGTTCATTTTATCTCAAATACACAGCACAGCAAAAATTGGACATCCAGAGTGCATCAAACGTGATTTAGAGCTTGTGTATGGAAAAGTGCTTATTTCTGCATTTCAATGTTGCAACTTGCTGAAAACTGTCCACAATGTTCATTTCAACTCAAATAGACAGCACAGCAAAAACTGGACATCCAGAGTGCATCAAACATGATTGAGAGCTTTGTTTATGGAAAAGTGCTTATTTCTGCATTTCAATGTTGCAACTTGCTGAAAACTGTCCACAATGTTCATTTCAACTCAAATAGACAGCACAGCAAAAACTGGACATCCAGAGTGCATCAAACATGATTGAGAGCTTTGTTTATGGAAAAGTGCTTATTTCTGCATTTCAATGTTGCAATTTGCTGAAAACTGTCCACAATGTTCATTTCAACTGAAATAGACAGCACAGCAAAAACTGGACATCCAGAGTGCATCAAACATGACTGAGAGCTTTGTTTATGGAAAAGTGCTTATTTCTGCATTTCAATGTTGCAACTTGCTGAAAACTGTCCACACTGTTCATTTAGAACAGACAGCACAAAAACATTGGACATCCAGAGTGCATCAAACGTGATTTAGAGCTTGTGTATGGAAAAGTGCTTATTTCTGCATTTCAATGTTGCAACTTGCTGAAAACTGTCCACAATGTTCATTTCAACTCAAATAGACAGCACAGCAAAAATTGTACATCCAGAGTGCATCAAAACATGATTTAGAGCTTGTGTATGGAAAAGTGCTTATTTCTGCATTTCAATGTTGCAACTTGCAGAAAACTGTCAACGGGGTTCATTTTAACTTGTATAGACAGCAACAGCAAAAATTGGACATCCAGAGTGCATCAAACATGATTTTAGAGCTTGTTTATGGAAAAGTGCTTATTTCTGCATTTCAATGTTGCAACTTGCTGAAAACTGTCCACAATGTTCATTTCAACTCAAATAGACAGCACAGCAAAAATTGGACATCCAGAGTGCATCAAACATGATTGAGAGCTTTGTTTATGGAAAAGTGCTTATTTCTGCATTTCAATGTTGCAACTTGCTGAAAACTGTCCACAATGTTCATTTCATTCAAATAGACAGCACAGCAAAAATTGGACATCCAGAGTGCATCAAACATGATTTAGAGTTTTGTTTATGGAAAAGTGCTTATTTCTGCATTTCAATGTTGCAACTTGCTGAAAACTGTCCACAATGTTCATTTCAACTCAAATAGACAGCACAGCAAAAATTGGACATCCAGAGTGCATCAAACATGATTTAGAGCTTTGTTTATGGAAAAGTGCTTATTTCTGCATTTCAATGTTGCAACTTGCTGAAAACTGTCCACACTGTTCATTTAGACAGCACAGCAAAAACTGGACATCCAGAGTGCATCAAACGTGATTTAGAGCTTGTGTATGGAAAAGTGCTTATTTCTGCATTTCAATGTTGCAATTTGCTGAAAACTGTCCACAATGTTCATTTCAACTCAAATAGACAGCACAGCAAAAATTGGACATCCAGAGTGCATCAAACATGATTGAGAGCTTTGTTTATGGAAAAGTGCTTATTTCTGCATTTCAATGTTGCAATTTGCTGAAAACTGTCCACAATGTTCATTTCATCTCAAATACACAGCACAGCAAAAATTGGACATCCAGAGTGCATCAAACATGATTGAGAGCTTTGTTTATGGAAAAGTGCTTATTTCTGCATTTCAATGTTGCAACTTGCAGAAAACTGTCAACGGGGTTCATTTTATAACTTGTATAGACAGCAACAGCAAAAATTGGACATCCAGAGTGCATCAAACATGATTTAGAGCTTGTTTATGGAAAAGTGCTTATTTCTGCATTTCAATGTTGCAACTTGCTGAAAACTGTCACACTGTTCATTTTAAAATAGACAGCACAGCAAAAATTGGACATCCAGAGTGCATCAAACATGATTGAGAGCTTTGTTTATGGAAAAGTGCTTATTTCTGCATTTCAATGTTGCAACTTGCTGAAAACTGTCCACGGTGTTCATTTCAATTCGAATAGATAGCACAACAAACATTGGACATCCAGAGTGCATCAAACGTGATTTAGAGCTTGTGTATGGAAAAGTGCTTATTTCTGCATTTCAATGTTGCAATTTGCTGAAAACTGTCCACAATGTTCATTTCATCTCAAATACACAGCACAGCAAAAATTGGACATCCAGAGTGCATCAAAACATGATTTAGAGCTTGTTTATGGAAAAGTGCTTATTTCTGCATTTCAATGTTGCAACTTGCTGAAAACTGTCCACAATGTTCATTTCATCAAATAGACAGCACAGCAAAAACTGGACATCCAGAGTGCATCAAACATGATTTAGAGCTTGTGTATGGAAAAGTGCTTATTTCTGCATTTCAATGTTGCAATTTGCTGAAAACTGTCCACAATGTTCATTTCAACTCAAATAGACAGCACAGCAAAAACTGGACATCCAGAGTGCATCAAACGTGATTTAGAGCTTGTGTATGGAAAAGTGCTTATTTCTGCATTTCAATGTTGCAACTTGCTGAAAACTGTCCACACTGTTCATTTAGACAGCACAGCAAAAACTGGACATCCAGAGTGCATCAAACGTGATTTAGAGCTTGTGTATGGAAAAGTGCTTATTTCTGCATTTCAATGTTGCAACTTGCTGAAAACTGTCCACAATGTTCATTTCAACTCAAATAGACAGCACAGCAAAAATTGGACATCCAGAGTGCATCAAACATGATTAAGAGCTTTGTTTATGGAAAAGTGCTTATTTCTGCATTTCAATGTTGCAACTTGCTGAAAACTGTCCACAATGTTCATTTCATCTCAAATAGACAGCACTGCAAACATTGGACATCGAGAGTGCATCAAACATGATTTAGAGCTTGTTTATGGAAAAGTGCTTATTTCTGCATTTCAATGTTGCAACTTGCTGAAAACTGTCACAATGTTCATTTTAACTCAAATAGACAGCACAGCAAAATTGGACATCCAGAGTGCATCAAACATGATTTAGAGCTTGTTTATGGAAAAGTGCTTATTTCTGCATTTCAATGTTGCAACTTGCTGAAAACTGTCCACAATGTTCATTTCAACTCAAATAGACAGCACAGCAAAAATTGGACATCCAGAGTGCATCAAACATGATTTAGAGCTTTGTTTATGGAAAAGTGCTTATTTCTGCATTTCAATGTTGCAACTTGCTGAAAACTGTCCACAATGTTCATTTCAATTCAAATAGACAGCACAACAAAATTGGACATCCAGAGTGCATCAAAACATGATTTAGAGCTTGTGTATGGAAAAGTGCTTATTTCTGCATTTCAATGTTGCAACTTGCAGAACACTGTCACACGGGTTCATTTAACTTGTATAGACAGCAACAGCAAAAATTGGACATCCAGAGTGCATCAAACATGATTGAGAGCTTTGTTTATGGAAAAGTGCTTATTTCTGCATTTCAATGTTGCAACTTGCTGAAAACTGTCCACGGTGTTCATTTCATCTCAAATAGATAGCACAACAAACATTGGACATCCAGAGTGCATCAAACGTGATTTAGAGCTTGTGTATGGAAAAGTGCTTATTTCTGCATTTCAATGTTGCAACTTGCTGAAAACTGTCCACAATGTTCATTTCAACTCAAATAGACAGCACAGCAAAAATTGTACATCCAGAGTGCATCAAAACATGATTTAGAGCTTGTGTATGGAAAAGTGCTTATTTCTGCATTTCAATGTTGCAACTTGCTGAAAACTGTCCACACTGTTCATTTAGACAGCACAGCAAAAATTGTACATCCAGAGTGCATCAAAACATGATTTAGAGCTTGTGTATGGAAAAGTGCTTATTTCTGCATTTCAATGTTGCAACTTGCTGAAAACTGTCCACAATGTTCATTTCATCTCAAATAGACAGCACAGCAAAAATTGGACATCCAGAGTGCATCAAACGTGATTTAGAGCTTGTGTATGGAAAAGTGCTTATTTCTGCATTTCAATGTTGCAACTTGCTGAAAACTGTCCACAATGTTCATTTCAACTCAAATAGACAGCACAGCAAAAATTGGACATCCAGAGTGCATCAAACATGATTTAGAGCTTGTTTATGGAAAAGTGCTTATTTCTGCATTTCAATGTTGCAACTTGCTGAAAACTGTCCACAATGTTCATTTCACTTAGACAGCACAGCAAAAATTGGACATCCAGAGTGCATCAAACATGATTTAGAGCTTTGTTTATGGAAAAGTGCTTATTTCTGCATTTCAATGTTGCAACTTGATGAAAACTGTCCACAATGTTCATTTCATTTAGACAGCACAGCAAAAATTGGACATCCAGAGTGCATCAAACGTGATTTAGAGCTTGTTTATGGAAAAGTGCTTATTTCTGCATTTCAATGTTGCAACTTGCTGAAAACTGTCCACAATGTTCATTTCAACTCAAATAGACAGCACAGCAAAAATTGGACATCCAGAGTGCATCAAACATGATTTAGAGCTTGTTTATGGAAAAGTGCTTATTTCTGCATTTCAATGTTGCAATTTGCTGAAAACTGTCCACAATGTTCATTTCATCTCAAATACACAGCACAGCAAAAATTGACATCCAGAGTGCATCAAACATGATTTAGAGCTTGTGTATGGAAAAGTGCTTATTTCTGCATTTCAATGTTGCAACTTGCTGAAAACTGTCCACAATGTTCATTTCAATTCAAATAGATAGCACAACAAACATTGGACATCCAGAGTAGATCAACATTTTTAGAGCTTGTTTATGGAAAAAAACTTATTTCTGTATTTCAATGATGCAAATTGCTGAAAACTGTCAACACTGTTCATTTAGACAGCACAGCAAAAACTGGACATCCAGAGTGCATCAAACGTGATTTAGAGCTTTGTGTATGGAAAAGTGCTTATTTCTGCATTTCAATGTTGCAACTTGCTGAAAACTGTCCACACTGTTCATTTAGACAGCACAGCAAAAACTGGACATCCAGAGTGCATCAAACGTGATTTAGAGCTTGTGTATGGAAAAGTGCTTATTTCTGCATTTCAATGTTGCAATTTGCTGAAAACTATCCACAATGTTCATTTCATCTCAAATACACAGCACAGCAAAAATTGGACATCCAGAGTGCATCAAACATGATTTAGAGCTTGTGTATGGAAAAGTGCTTATTTCTGCATTTCAATGTTGCAACTTGCTGAAAACTGTCCACAATGTTCATTTCAACTCAAATAGACAGCACAGCAAAAATTGGACATCCAGAGTGCATCAAACATGATTGAGAGCTTTGTTTATGGAAAAGTGCTTATTTCTGCATTTCAATGTTGCAATTTGCTGAAAACTGTCCACAATGTTCATTTCAACTCAAATAGACAGCACAGCAAAAATTGGACATCCAGAGTGCATCAAACGTGATTTAGAGCTTGTGTATGGAAAAGTGCTTATTTCTGCATTTCAATGTTGCAACTTGCTGAAAACTGTCCACAATGTTCATTTCATCTCAAATACACAGCACAGCAAAAATTGGACATCCAGAGTGCATCAAACATGATTGAGAGCTGTGTTTATGGAAAAGTGCTTATTTCTGCATTTCAATGTTGCAACTTGCTGAAAACTGTCCACGGTGTTCATTTCAATTCGAATAGATAGCACAACAAACATTGGACATCCAGAGTAGATCAACATTTTTAGAGCTTGTTTATGGAAAAAAAACGTTCTATCTGTATTTCAATGATGCAAATTGCTGAAAACTGTCAACACTGTTCATTTAGACAGCACAGCAAAAACTGGACATCCAGAGTGCATCAAACGTGATTTAGAGCTTGTGTATGGAAAAGTGCTTATTTATGCATTTCAATGTTGCAACTTGCTGAAAACTGTCGACACTGTTCATTTAGACAGCACAGCAAAAACTGGACATCCAGAGTGCATCAAACGTGATTTAGAGCTTGTGTATGGAAAAGTGCTTATTTCTGCATTTCAATGTTGCAATTTGCTGAAAACTATCCACAATGTTCATTTCATCTCAAATACACAGCACAGCAAAAATTGGACATCCAGAGTGCATCAAACGTGATTTAGAGCTTGTGTATGGAAAAGTGCTTATTTCTGCATTTCAATGTTGCAACTTGCTGAAAACTGTCCACAATGTTCATTTCAACTCAAATAGACAGCACAGCAAAAAATTGGACATCCAGAGTGCATCAAACATGATTGAGAGCTTTGTTTATGGAAAAGTGCTTATTTCTGCATTTCAATGTTGCAATTTGCTGAAAACTGTCCACAATGTTCATTTCAACTCAAATAGACAGCACAGCAAAAATTGTACATCCAGAGTGCATCAAAACATGATTTAGAGCTTGTTTATGGATAAGTGCTTATTTCTGCATTTCAATGTTGCAACTTGCTGAAAACTGTCCACAATGTTCATTTCAATTCAAATAGACAGCACAGCAAAAATTGGACATCCAGAGTGCATCAAACATGATTTAGAGTTTTGTTTATGGAAAATTTATTTCTGCATTTCAATGTTGCAACTTGCTGAAAACTGTCCACAATGTTCATTTCATTCAAATAGACAGCACAGCAAAATTGGACATCCAGAGTGCATCAAACATGATTTAGAGCTTGTTTATGGAAAAGTGCTTATTTCTGCATTTCAATGTTGCAACTTGCTGAAAACTGTCAACACTGTTCATTTAGACAGCACAGCAAAAACTGGACATCCAGAGTGCATCAAACGTGATTTAGAGCTTGTGTATGGAAAAGTGCTTATTTCTGCATTTCAATGTTGCAATTTGCTGAAAACTATCCACAATGTTCATTTCATCTCAAATACACAGCACAGCAAAAATTGGACATCCAGAGTGCATCAAACGTGATTTAGAGCTTGTGTATGGAAAAGTGCTTATTTCTGCATTTCAATGTTGCAACTTGCTGAAAACTGTCCACAATGTTCATTTCAACTCAAATAGACAGCACAGCAAAAAATTGGACATCCAGAGTGCATCAAACATGATTGAGAGCTTTGTTTATGGAAAAGTGCTTATTTCTGCATTTCAATGTTGCAATTTGCTGAAAACTGTCCACAATGTTCATTTCAACTCAAATAGACAGCACAGCAAAAATTGGACATCCAGAGTGCATCAAACATGATTGAGAGCTTTGTTTATGGAAAAGTGCTTATTTCTGCATTTCAATGTTGCAACTTGCTGAAAACTGTCAACAATGTTCATTTCATCTCAAATACACAGCACAGCAAAAACTGGACATCCAGAGTGCATCAAACATGATTTAGAGCTTGTTTATGGAAAAGTGCTTATTTCTGCATTTCAATGTTCAATGAAAACTGTGCGGGTTCTATGCAAAAATTGGACAAAGTGCATCAAATATGATCTTAGAGCTTGTTTATGGAAAAAACGCTTTATCTGTATTTCATTGCAACTTCTGAAAACTGTCCACACTGTTCATTTAGACAGCACAGCAAAAATTGGACATCCAGAGTGCATCAAACATGATTTAGAGCTTGTGTATGGAAAAGTGCTTATTTCTGCATTTCAATGTTGCAACTTGCAGAACACTGTCAACGGGGTTCATTTTAACTTGTATAGACAGCAACAGCAAAAATTGGACATCCAGAGTGCATCAAACGTGATTTAGAGCTTGTTTATGGAAAAGTGCTTATTTCTGCATTTCAATGTTGCAATTTGCTGAAAACTGTCCACAATGTTCATTTCAACTGAAATAGACAGCACAGCAAAAACTGGACATCCAGAGTGCATCAAACATGATTGAGAGCTTTGTTTATGGAAAAGTGCTTATTTCTGCATTTCAATGTTGCAACTTGCTGAAAACTGTCCACGGTGTTCATTTCAATTCGAATAGATAGCACAACAAACATTGGACATCCAGAGTGCATCAAACGTGATTTAGAGCTTGTGTATGGAAAAGTGCTTATTTCTGCATTTCAATGTTGCAACTTGCTGAAAACTGTCCACAATGTTCATTTCAACTCAAATAGACAGCACAGCAAAAATTGGACATCCAGAGTGCATCAAACGTGATTTAGAGCTTGTGTATGGAAAAGTGCTTATTTCTGCATTTCAATGTTGCAATTTGCTGAAAACTGTCCACAATGTTCATTTCATCTCAAATACACAGCACAGCAAAAATTGGACATCCAGAGTGCATCAAACGTGATTTAGAGCTTGTGTATGGAAAAGTGCTTATTTCTGCATTTCAATGTTGCAACTTGCTGAAAACTGTCCACAATGTTCATTTCAACTCAAATAGACAGCACAGCAAAAATTGGACATCCAGAGTGCATCAAACATGATTGAGAGCTTTGTTTATGGAAAAGTGCTTATTTCTGCATTTCAATGTTGCAATTTGCTGAAAACTGTCCACAATGTTCATTTCAACTCAAATAGACAGCACAGCAAAAATTGGACATCCAGAGTGCATCAAACATGACTGAGAGCTTTGTTTATGGAAAAGTGCTTATTTCTGCATTTCAATGTTGCAATTTGATGAAAACAGTCCACAATGTTCATTTCATCTCAAATACACAGCACAGCAAAAATTGGACATGCAGAGTGCATCAAACATGATTGAGAGTTTTGTTTATGGAAAAGTGCTTATTTCTGCATTTCAATGTTGCAACTTGCAGAAAACTGTCAACGGGGTTCATTTTAACTTGTATAGACAGCAACAGCAAAAATTGGACATCCAGAGTGCATCAAACGTGATTTAGAGCTTGTTTATGGAAAAAACGCTTTTTCTGTATTTCAATGTTGCACCTTGCTGAAAACTGTCCACAATGTTCATTTCAACATTTCAACAGAGTGCATCAAACATTATTGAGAGCTTTGTTTATGGAAAAGTGCTTGTTTTTGTATTTCAATGATGCAACTTGCTGAAAACTGTCCACGGTGTTCATTTCAATTCGAATAGATAGCACAACAAACATTGGACATCCAGAGTGCATCAAACGTGATTTAGAGCTTGTGTATGGAAAAGTGCTTATTTCTGCATTTCAATGTTGCAACTTGCTGAAAACTGTCAACAATGTTCATTTCAACTCAAATAGACAGCACAGCAAAAATTGGACATCCAGAGTGCATCAAACATGACTGAGAGCTTTGTTTATGGAAAAGTGCTTATTTCTGCATTTCAATGTTGCAATTTGCTGAAAACTGTCCACAATGTTCATTTCATCTCAAATACACAGCACAGCAAAAATTGGACATCCAGAGTGCATCAAACATGATTGAGAGCTTTGTTTATGGAAAAGTGCTTATTTCTGCATTTCAATGTTGCAACTTGCAGAAAACTGTCAACGGGGTTCATTTTAACTTGTATAGACAGCAACACAAAATTGGACATCAGAGTGCATCAAATATTTTTAGAGCTTGTTTATGGAAAAAAACGCTTTTTCTGTATTTCAATGTTGCAAAAATTGGACATCCAGAGTGCATCAAACATGATTGAGAGCTTGTTTATGGAAAAGTGCTTATTTCTGTATTTCAATGTTGCAACTTGCTGAAAACTGTCCACGGTGTTCATTTCAAGAATAGATAGCACAACAAACATTGGACATCCAGAGTGCATCAAACGTGATTTAGAGCTTGTGTATGGAAAAAATCTTATTTCTGTAGCTCATTGTTGCAACTTGCTGAAAACTGTCCACAATGTTCATTTCATCTCAAACAGACAGCGCAGCAAAAATTGTACATCCAGAGTGCATCAAACATGATTTAGAGCTTGTGTATGGAAAAGTGCTTATTTCTGCATTTCAATGTTGCAACTTGCAGAAAACTGTCACACTGTTCATTTAGACAGCACAGCAAAAATTGGACATCCAGAGTGCATCAAACATGATTTAGAGCTTTGTTTATGGAAAAGTGCTTATTTCTGCATTTCAATGTTGCAACTTGCTGAAAACTGTCCACAATGTTCATTTCAACTCAAATAGACAGCACAGCAAAATTGGACATCCAGAGTGCATCAAACATGATTTAGAGCTTGTGTATGGAAAAGTGCTTATTTCTGCATTTCAATGTTGCAACTTGCTGAAAACTGTCCACAATGTTCATTTCATCTCAAATACACAGCACAGCAAAAATTGGACATCCAGAGTGCATCAAACATGATGGAGAGCTTTGTTTATGGAAAAGTGCTTATTTCTGCATTTCAATGTTGCAACTTGCTGAAAACTGTCAACGGGGTTCATTTTAACTTGTATAGACAGCACAACAAACATTGGACATCCAGAGTGCATCAAATATGATTTAGAGCTTGTTTATGGAAAAGTGCTTATTTCTGCATTTCAATGTTGCAACTTGCTGAAAACTGTCCACAATGTTCATTTCATTCAAATACACAGCACAGCAAAAATTGACATCCAGAGTGCATCAAAACATGATTGAGAGCTTGTGTATGGAAAAGTGCTTATTTCTGCAGTTCAATATTGCAACTTGCTGAAAACTGTCCACGGTGTTCATTTCAATTCAGACAGATAGCACAACAAACATTGGACATCCAGAGTAGATCAACATTTTTAGAGCTTGTTTATGGAAAAAAACGTTTTATCTGTATTTCAATGATGCAAATTGCTGAAAACTGTCAACACTGTTCATTTAGACAGCACAGCAAAAACTGGACATCCAGAGTGCATCAAACGTGATTTAGAGCTTGTGTATGGAAAAGTGCTTATTTCTGCATTTCAATGTTGCAACTTGCTGAAAACTGTCGACACTGTTCATTTAGACAGCACAGCAAAAACTGGACATCCAGAGTGCATCAAACGTGATTTAGAGCTTGTGTATGGAAAAGTGCTTATTTCTGCATTTCAATGTTGCAATTTGCTGAAAACTATCCACAATGTTCATTTCATCTCAAATACACAGCACAGCAAAAATTGGACATCCAGAGTGCATCAAACGTGATTTAGAGCTTGTGTATGGAAAAGTGCTTATTTCTGCATTTCAATGTTGCAACTTGCTGAAAACTGTCCACAATGTTCATTTCAACTCAAATAGACAGCACAGCAAAAACTGGACATCCAGAGTGCATCAAACATGATTGAGAGCTTTGTTTATGGAAAAGTGCTTATTTCTGCATTTCAATGTTGCAATTTGCTGAAAACTGTCCACAATGTTCATTTCAACTGAAATAGACAGCACAGCAAAAACTGGACATCCAGAGTGCATCAAACATGACTGAGAGCTTTGTTTATGGTGCTTATTTCTGCATTTCAATGTTGCAACTTGCTGAAAACTGTCCACACTGTTCATTTCAACTCAAATAGACAGCACAGCAAAAATTGGACATCCAGAGTGCATCAAACGTGATTTAGAGCTTGTTTATGGAAAAGTGCTTATTTCTGCATGCTGAAAACTGTCCACAATGTTCATTTCATTTCAATGTTGCAAAACTTGGAAAACATCCAGAATAGATAGCACATCAAACGACATCCAGAGTGCATCAAACGTGATTTAGAGCTTGTGTATGGAAAAGTGCTTATTTCTGCATTTCAATGTTGCAACTTGCTGAAAACTGTCCACAATGTTCATTTCAACTCAGCACAGCAAAAAGCTGGACATCCAGAGTGCATCAAACGTGATTTAGAGCTTGTGTATGGAAAAGTGCTTATTTCTGCATTTCAATGTTGCAACTTGCTGAAAACTGTCCACAATGTTCATTTCAACTCAAATAGACAGCACAGCAAAAATTGGACATCCAGAGTGCATCAAACATGATTTAGAGCTTGTGTATGGAAAAGTGCTTATTTCTGCATTTCAATGTTGCAACTTGCAGAAAACTGTCAACGGGTTCATTTTAACTTGTATAGACAGACAACAGCAAAAATTGGACATCCAGAGTGCATCAAACATGATTAGAGCTTTGTTTATGGAAAAGTGCTTATTTCTGCATTTCAATGTTGCAACTTGCTGAAAACTGTCCACGGTGTTCATTTCAATTCGAATAGATAGCACAACAAACATTGGACATCCAGAGTGCATCAAACGTGATTTAGAGCTTGTGTATGGAAAAGTGCTTATTTCTGCATTTCAATGTTGCAACTTGCTGAAAACTGTCCACAATGTTCATTTCAACTCAAATAGACAGCACAGCAAAAATTGTACATCCAGAGTGCATCAAACGTGATTTAGAGCTTGTGTATGGAAAAGTGCTTATTTCTGCATTTCAATGTTGCAACTTGCTGAAAACTGTCCACACTGTTCATTTAGACAGCACAGCAAAAACTGGACATCCAGAGTGCATCAAACGTGATTTAGAGCTTGTGTATGGAAAAGTGCTTATTTCTGCATTTCAATGTTGCAACTTGCTGAAAACTGTCCACGGTGTTCATTTCAACTCAAATAGACAGCACAGCAAAAATTGGACATCCAGAGTGCATCAAACATGATTTAGAGCTTGTGTATGGAAAAGTGCTTATTTCTGCATTTCAATGTTGCAACTTGCTGAAAACTGTCCACAATGTTCATTTCATCTCAAATACACAGCACAGCAAAAATTGGACATCCAGAGTGCATCAAACATGATTTAGAGCTTTGTTTATGGAAAAGTGCTTATTTCTGCATTTCAATGTTGCAACTTGCTGAAAACTGTCCACAATGTTCATTTAACTCAAATAGACAGCAACAGCAAAAATTGGACATCCAGAGTGCATCAAATATGATCTTAGAGCTTGTTTATGGAAAAGTGCTTATTTCTGATTTCAATGTTGCAACTTGCTGAAAACTGTTGTTTAGACAGCACAGCAAAAATGGACATCCAGAGTGCATTGATTTAGAGCTTGTGTATGGAAAAGTGCTTATTTCTGCATTTCAATGTTGCAACTTGCTGAAAACTGTCCACGGTGTTCATTTCAATTCAGACAGATTAGCACAACAAACATTGGACATCCAGAGTAGATCAACATTTTTAGAGCTTGTTTATGGAAAAAAACGTTTTATCTGTATTTCAATGATGCAACTTGCTGAAAACTGTCAACACTGTTCATTTAGACAGCACAGCAAAAACTGGACATCCAGAGTGCATCAAACGTGATTTAGAGCTTGTGTATGGAAAAGTGCTTATTTCTGCATTTCAATGTTGCAACTTGCTGAAAACTGTCCACACTGTTCATTTAGACAGCACAGCAAAAACTGGACATCCAGAGTGCATCAAACGTGATTTAGAGCTTGTGTATGGAAAAGTGCTTATTTCTGCATTTCAATGTTGCAACTTGCTGAAAACTGTCCACAATGTTCATTTCAACTCAAATAGACAGCACAGCAAAAATTGGACATCCAGAGTGCATCAAACATGATTTAGAGCTTGTGTATGGAAAAGTGCTTATTTCTGCATTTCAATGTTGCAACTTGCTGAAAACTGTCACAATGTTCATTTCAACTCAAATAGACAGCACAGCAAAAATTGGACATCCAGAGTGCATCAAACATGATTGAGAGCTTTGTTTATGGAAAAGTGCTTATTTCTGCATTTCAATGTTGCAACTTGCTGAAAACTGTCCACGGTGTTCATTTCAATTGAATAGATAGCACAACAAACATTGGACATCCAGAGTGCATCAAACGTGATTTAGAGCTTGTGTATGGAAAAGTGCTTATTTCTGCATTTCAATGTTGCAACTTGCTGAAAACTGTCCACGGTGTTCATTTAATTCGAATAGATAGCACAACAAACATTGGACATCCAGAGTGCATCAAACGTGATTTAGAGCTTGTGTATGGAAAAGTGCTTATTTCTGCATTTCAATGTTGCAACTTGCTGAAAACTGTCCACAATGTTCATTTTCAAATAGACAGCACAGCAAAAATTGGACATCCAGAGTGCATCAAACATGATTTAGAGCTTGTGTATGGAAAAGTGCTTATTTTCATTTCAATGTTGCAACTTGCTGAAAACTGTCCACAATGTTCATTTCAACTCAAATAGACAGCACAGCAAAAATTGTACATCCAGAGTGCATCAAAACATGATTTAGAGCTTGTGTATGGAAAAGTGCTTATTTCTGCATTTCAATGTTGCAACTAGCAGAACACTGTCAACGGGGTTCATTTTAATGTATAGACAGCAACAGCAAAAATTGGACATCCAGAGTGCATCAAACATGATTGAGAGCTTTGTTTATGGATAAGTGCTTATTTCTGCATTTCAATGTTGCAACTTGCTGAAAACTGTCCACGGTGTTCATTTCAATTCGAATAGATAGCACAACAAACATTGGACATCCAGAGTGCATCAAACGTGATTTAGAGCTTGTGTATGGAAAAGTGCTTATTTCTGCATTTCAATGTTGCAACTTGCTGAAAACTGTCCACAATGTTCATTTCAACTCAAATAGACAGCACAGCAAAAATTGTACATCCAGAGTGCATCAAAACATGATTTAGAGCTTGTGTATGGAAAAGTGCTTATTTCTGCATTTCAATGTTGCAACTAGCAGAACACTGTCAACGGGGTTCATTTTAACTTGTATAGACAGCAACAGCAAAAATTGGACATCCAGAGTGCATCAAACATGATTGAGAGCTTGTGTATGGAAAAGTGCTTATTTCTGCATTTCAATGTTGCAACTAGCAGAACACTGTCAACGGGGTTCATTTTAACTTGTATAGACAGCAACAGCAAAAATTGGACATCCAGAGTGCATCAAACATGATTGAGAGCTTTGTTTATGGATAAGTGCTTATTTCTGCATTTCAATGTTGCAACTTGCTGAAAACTGTCCACGGTGTTCATTTCAATTCGAATAGATAGCACAACAAACATTGGACATCCAGAGTGCATCAAACGTGATTTAGAGCTTGTGTATGGAAAAGTGCTTATTTCTGCATTTCAATGTTGCAACTTGCTGAAAACTGTCCACGGTGTTCATTTTAATTCGAATAGATAGCACAACAAACATTGGACATCCAGAGTGCATCAAACGTGATTTAGAGCTTGTGTATGGAAAAGTGCTTATTTCTGCATTTCAATGTTGCAACTTGCTGAAAACTGTCAACAATGTTCATTTCATCTCAAATACACAGCACAGCAAAAATTGTACATCCAGAGTGCATCAAAACATGATTTAGAGCTTGTGTATGGAAAAGTGCTTATTTCTGCATTTCAAAAACTGTCCACGGTGTTCAATTCAAATAGACAGCACAGCAAAAATTGACATCCAGAGTGAAACATGATTTAGAGCTTGTTTATGGAAAAGTGCTTATTTCTGCATTTCAATGTTCAATGTTCATTTTAGACAGCACAGCAAAAATTGACATCCAGAGTGCATCAAACGTGATTTAGAGCTTGTGTATGGAAAAGTGCTTATTTCTGCATTTCAATGTTGCAACTTGCTGAAAACTGTCACAATGTTCATTTCATCTCAAATAGACAGCACAGCAAAAATTGTACATCCAGAGTGCATCAAAACATGATTTAGAGCTTGTGTATGGAAAAGTGCTTATTTCTGCATTTCAATGTTGCAACTAGCAGAACACTGTCAACGGGGTTCATTTTAACTTGTATAGACAGCAACAGCAAAAATTGGACATCCAGAGTGCATCAAACATGATTGAGAGCTTGTGTATGGAAAAGTGCTTATTTCTGCATTTCAATGTTGCAACTAGCAGAACACTGTCAACGGGGTTCATTTTAACTTGTATAGACAGCAACAGCAAAAATTGGACATCCAGAGTGCATCAAACATGATTGAGAGCTTTGTTTATGGATAAGTGCTTATTTCTGCATTTCAATGTTGCAACTTGCTGAAAACTGTCCACGGTGTTCATTTCAATTCGAATAGATAGCACAACAAACATTGGACATCCAGAGTGCATCAAACGTGATTTAGAGCTTGTGTATGGAAAAGTGCTTATTTCTGCATTTCAATGTTGCAACTTGCTGAAAACTGTCCACGGTGTTCATTTTAATTCGAATAGATAGCACAACAAACATTGACGGACATCCAGAGTGCATCAAACGTGATTTAGAGCTTGTGTATGGAAAAGTGCTTATTTCTGCATTTCAATGTTGCAACTTGCTGAAAACTGTCAACAATGTTCATTTCATCTCAAATACACAGCACAGCAAAAATTGTACATCCAGAGTGCATCAAAACATGATTTAGAGCTTGTGTATGGAAAAGTGCTTATTTCTGCATTTCAATGTTGCAACTAGCAGAACACTGTCAACGGGGTTCATTTTAACTTGTATAGACAGCAACAGCAAAAATTGGACATCCAGAGTGCATCAAACATGATTGAGAGCTTTGTTTATGGATAAGTGCTTATTTCTGCATTTCAATGTTGCAACTTGCTGAAAACTGTCCACGGTGTTCATTTCAATTCGAATAGATAGCACAACAAACATTGGACATCCAGAGTGCATCAAACGTGATTTAGAGCTTGTGTATGGAAAAGTGCTTATTTCTGCATTTCAATGTTGCAACTTGCTGAAAAACTGGACATCCAGAGTGCATCAAACGTGATTTAGAGCTTGTGTATGGAAAAGTGCTTATTTCTGCATTTCAATGTTGCAACTTGCTGAAAACTGTCAACAATGTTCATTTCAACTCAAATAGACAGCACAGCAAAAATTGGACATCCAGAGTGCATCAAAACATGATTTAGAGCTTGTGTATGGAAAAGTGCTTATTTCTGCATTTCAATGTTGCAACTTGCTGAAAACTGTCAACTGTTCATTTCATTGTATAGACAGCACAGCAAAAATTGGACATCCAGAGTGCATCAAACATGATTTAGAGCTTGTGTATGGAAAAGTGCTTATTTCTGCATTTCAATGTTGCAACTTGCTGAAAACTGTCAACAATGTTCATTTCAATCTCAAATACAGCACAGCAAAAATTGGACATCCAGAGTGCATCAAACATGATTTAGAGCTTGTGTATGGAAAAGTGCTTATTTCTGCATTTCAATGTTGCAACTTGCTGAAAACTGTCCACGGTGTTCATTTCAATTCGAATAGATAGCACAACAAACATTGGACATCCAGAGTGCATCAAACGTGATTTAGAGCTTGTGTATGGAAAAGTGCTTATTTCTGCATTTCAATGTTGCAACTTGCTGAAAACTGTCCACGGTGTTCATTTTAATTCGAATAGATAGCACAACAAACATTGGACATCCAGAGTGCATCAAACGTGATTTAGAGCTTGTGTATGGAAAAGTGCTTATTTCTGCATTTCAATGTTGCAACTTGCTGAAAACTGTCCACAATGTTCATTTCAACTCAAATAGACAGCACAGCAAAAATTGTACATCCAGAGTGCATCAAAACATGATTTAGAGCTTGTGTATGGAAAAGTGCTTATTTCTGCATTTCAATTTGGCAACTTGCTGAAAACTGTCCACAATGTTCATTTCAACTCAAATAGACAGCACAGCAAAAATTGGACATCCAGAGTGCATCAAAAACGTGATTTAGAGCTTGTGTATGGAAAAGTGCTTATTTCTGCATTTCAATGTTGCAACTTGCTGAAAAAACAATGTTCATTTCATCTCAAATACACAGCACAGCAAAAATTGTACATCCAGAGTGCATCAAAACATGATTTAGAGCTTGTGTATGGAAAAGTGCTTATTTCTGCATTTCAATGTTGCAACTTGCTGAAAACTGTCCACAATGTTCATTTTAACTTGTATAGACAGCAACAGCAAAAATTGGACATCCAGAGTGCATCAAACATGATTGAGAGCTTGTGTATGGAAAAGTGCTTATTTCTGCATTTCAATGTTGCAACTAGCAGAACACTGTCAACGGGGTTCATTTTAACTTGTATAGACAGCAACAGCAAAAATTGGACATCCAGAGTGCATCAAACATGATTGAGAGCTTTGTTTATGGATAAGTGCTTATTTCTGCATTTCAATGTTGCAACTTGCTGAAAACTGTCCACGGTGTTCATTTCAATTCGAATAGATAGCACAACAAACATTGGACATCCAGAGTGCATCAAACGTGATTTAGAGCTTGTGTATGGAAAAGTGCTTATTTCTGCATTTCAATGTTGCAACTTGCTGAAAACTGTCCACGGTGTTCATTTTAATTCGAATAGATAGCACAACAAACATTGGACATCCAGAGTGCATCAAACGTGATTTAGAGCTTGTGTATGGAAAAGTGCTTATTTCTGCATTTCAATGTTGCAACTTGCTGAAAACTGTCAACAATGTTCATTTCATCTCAAATACACAGCACAGCAAAAATTGTACATCCAGAGTGCATCAAAACATGATTTAGAGCTTGTGTATGGAAAAGTGCTTATTTTGCATTTCAATGTTGCACTGTCAACGGGGTTCAATGTATAGACAGCAACAGCAAAAATTGGACATCCAGAGTGCATCAAACATGATTGAGAGCTTTGTTTATGGATAAGTGCTTATTTCTGCATTTCAATGTTGCAACTTGCTGAAAACTGTCCACGGTGTTCATTTCAATTCGAATAGATAGCACAACAAACATTGGACATCCAGAGTGCATCAAACGTGATTTAGAGCTTTGTATGGAAAAGTGCTTATTTCTGCATTTCAATGTTGCAACTTGCTGAAAACTGTCAACAATGTTCATTTCATCTCAAATAGACAGCACAGCAAAAATTGGACATCCAGAGTGCATCAAAACATGATTTAGAGCTTGTGTATGGAAAAGTGCTTATTTCTGCATTTCAATGTTGCAACTTGCTGAAACTGTCAACGGTGTTCATTTTAACTTGAATATAGACAGCACAGCAAAAATTGGACATCCAGAGTGCATCAAACGTGATTTAGAGCTTGTGTATGGAAAAGTGCTTATTTCTGCATTTCAATGTTGCAACTTGCTGAAAACTGTCCACAATGTTCATTTAGACAGCACAGCAAAAATTGGACATCCAGAGTGCATGTGATTTAGAGCTTGTGTATGGAAAAGTGCTTATTTCTGCATTTCAATGTTGCAACTTGCTGAAAACTGTCACAATGTTCATTTCAACTCAAATAGACAGCACAGCAAAAATTGGACATCCAGAGTGCATCAAAACATGATTGAGAGCTTGTGTATGGAAAAGTGCTTATTTCTGCATTTCAATGTTGCAACTTGCTGAAAACTGTCCACGGTGTTCATTTCAATTCGAATAGATAGCACAACAAACATTGGACATCCAGAGTGCATCAAACGTGATTTAGAGCTTGTGTATGGAAAAGTGCTTATTTCTGCATTTCAATGTTGCAACTTGCTGAAAACTGTCCACGGTGTTCATTTCAATTCGAATAGATAGCACAACAAACATTGGACATCCAGAGTGCATCAAACGTGATTTAGAGCTTGTGTATGGAAAAGTGCTTATTTCTGCATTTCAATGTTGCAACTTGCTGAAAACTGTCCACAATGTTCATTTCAACTCAAATAGACAGCACAGCAAAAATTGGACATCCAGAGTGCATCAAACATGATTTAGAGCTTGTGTATGGAAAAGTGCTTATTTCTGCATTTCAATGTTGCAACTTGCTGAAAACTGTCCACACTGTTCATTTAGACAGCACAGCAAAAACTGGACATCCAGAGTGCATCAAACGTGATTTAGAGCTTGTGTATGGAAAAGTGCTTATTTCTGTATTTCAATGTTGCAACTTGCTGAAAACTGTCCACAATGTTCATTTCAACTCAAATAGACAGCACAGCAAAAATTGTACATCCAGAGTGCATCAAAACATGATTTAGAGCTTGTGTATGGAAAAGTGCTTATTTCTGCATTTCAATGTTGCAACTAGCAGAACACTGTCAACGGGGTTCATTTTAACTTGTATAGACAGCAACAGCAAAAATGGACATGGCATCAAACATGAGAGCAGCTTATTTCTGCATTTCAATGCATCAAACACGGGGTTCATTTTAACTTGATAGACAGCAACAGCTTGGACATGTGCATCAAACATGATTGAGAGCTTTGTTTATGGATAAGTGCTTATTTCTGCATTTCAATGTTGCAACTTGCTGAAAACTGTCCACGGTGTTCATTTCAATTCGAATAGATAGCACAACAAACATTGGACATCCAGAGTGCATCAAACGTGATTTAGAGCTTGTGTATGGAAAAGTGCTTATTTCTGCATTTCAATGTTGCAACTTGCTGAAAACTGTCCACGGTGTTCATTTTAATTCGAATAGATAGCACAACAAACATTGGACATCCAGAGTGCATCAAACGTGATTTAGAGCTTGTGTATGGAAAAGTGCTTATTTCTGCATTTCAATGTTGCAACTTGCTGAAAACTGTCCACAATGTTCATTTTTAGACATTGGACATCCAGAGTGCATCAAACATGATTTAGAGCTTGTGTATGGAAAAGTGCTTATTTCTGCATTTCAATGTTGCAACTTGCTGAAAACTGTCCACAATGTTCATTTCAACTCAAATAGACAGCACAGCAAAAATTGGACATCCAGAGTGCATCAAACATGATTTAGAGCTTGTGTATGGAAAAGTGCTTATTTCTGCATTTCAATGTTGAGCTGAAAACTGTTGTTCATTTTAACTTGTATAGACAGGCAAAAATTGGACATCCAGAGTGCATCAAACGTGATTTAGAGCTTGTGTATGGAAAAGTGCTTATTTCTGCATTTCAATGTTGCAACTTGCTGAAAACTGTCAACAATGTTCATTTCATCTCAAATACACAGCACAGCAAAAATTGTACATCCAGAGTGCATCAAAACATGATTTAGAGCTTGTGTATGGAAAAGTGCTTATTTCTGCAGTTCAATATTGCAACTTGCTGAAAACTGTCCACGGTGTTCATTTCAATTCAGACAGATAGCACAACAAACATTGGACATCCAGAGTAGATCAACATTTTTAGAGCTTGTTTATGGAAAAAAACGTTTTATCTGTATTTCAATGATGCAAATTGCTGAAAACTGTCAACACTGTTCATTTAGACAGCACAGCAAAAACTGGACATCCAGAGTGCATCAAACGTGATTTAGAGCTTGTGTATGGAAAAGTGCTTATTTCTGCATTTCAATGTTGCAACTTGCTGAAAACTGTCGACACTGTTCATTTAGACAGCACAGCAAAAACTGGACATCCAGAGTGCATCAAACGTGATTTAGAGCTTGTGTATGGAAAAGTGCTTATTTCTGCATTTCAATGTTGCAATTTGCTGAAAACTATCCACAATGTTCATTTTATCTCAAATACACAGCACAGCAAAAATTGGACATCCAGAGTGCATCAAACGTGATTTAGAGCTTGTGTATGGAAAAGTGCTTATTTCTGCATTTCAATGTTGCAACTTGCTGAAAACTGTCCACAATGTTCATTTCAACTCAAATAGACAGCACAGCAAAAACTGGACATCCAGAGTGCATCAAACATGATTGAGAGCTTTGTTTATGGAAAAGTGCTTATTTCTGCATTTCAATGTTGCAATTTGCTGAAAACTGTCCACAATGTTCATTTCAACTCAAATAGACAGCACAGCAAAAATTGGACATCCAGAGTGCATCAAACATGACTGAGAGCTTTGTTTATGGAAAAGTGCTTATTTCTGCATTTCAATGTTGCAACTTGCTGAAAACTGTCCACAATGTTCATTTCATTCAAATAGACAGCACAGCAAAAATTGGACATCCAGAGTGCATCAAACGTGATTTAGAGCTTGTGTATGGAAAAGTGCTTATTTCTGCATTTCAATGTTGCAACTTGCTGAAAACTGTCCACAATGTTCATTTCACTCAAATAGACAGCACAGCAAAAATTGGACATCCAGAGTGCATCAAAACATGATTTAGAGCTTGTGTATGGAAAAGTGCTTATTTCTGCATTTCAATGTTGCAACTTGCTGAAAACTGTCCACAATGGTCATTTCATCTCAAATAGACAGCAACAGCAAAAATTGGACATCCAGAGTGCATCAAATATGATTTTAGAGCTTGTTTATGGAAAAGTGCATATTTCTGCATTTCAATGTTGCAATTTGCTGAAAACTATCCACAATTTTCATTTCATCTCAAATACACAGCACAGCAAAAATTGGACATCCAGAGTGCATCAAAACATGATTTAGAGCTTGTTTATGGAAAAGTGCTTATTTCTGCATTTCAATGTTGCAACTTGCTGAAAACTGTCACGGGGTTCATTTTAACTTGTATAGACAGCAACAGCAAAAATTGGACATCCAGAGTGCATCAAACATGATTTAGAGCTTGTGTATGGAAAAGTGCTTATTTCTGCATTTCAATGTTGCAACTTGCTGAAAACTGTCCACGGTGTTCATTTCAATTCGAATAGATAGCACAACAAACATTGGACATCCAGAGTGCATCAAACGTGATTTAGAGCTTGTGTATGGAAAAGTGCTTATTTCTGCATTTCAATGTTGCAACTTGCTGAAAACTGTCCACAATGTTCATTTCAACTCAAATAGACAGCACAGCAAAAATTGGACATCCAGAGTGCATCAAACATGACTGAGAGCTTGTGTATGGAAAAGTGCTTATTTCTGCATTTCAATGTTGCAATTTGCTGAAAACTGTCCACAATGTTCATTTCATCTCAAATAGACAGCACAAAAAATTGGACATCCAGAGTGCATCAAACATGATTTAGAGCTTGTGTATGGAAAAGTGCTTATTTCTGCATTTCAATGTTGCAACTTGCTGAAAACTGTCCACAATGTTCATTTCAACTCAAATAGACAGCACAGCAAAAACTGGACATCCAGAGTGCATCAAACATGATTGAGAGCTTTGTTTATGGAAAAGTGCTTATTTCTGCATTTCAATGTTGCAACTTGCTGAAAACTGTCCACACTGTTCATTTAGACAGCACAGCAAAAACTGGACATCCAGAGTGCATCAAACATGATTTAGAGCTTGTGTATGGAAAAGTGCTTATTTCTGCATTTCAATGTTGCAACTTGCTGAAAACTGTCCACAATGTTCATTTCAACTCAAATAGACAGCACAGCAAAAATTGGACATCCAGAGTGCATCAAAACATGATTTAGAGCTTGTGTATGGAAAAGTGCTTATTTCTGCATTTCAATGTTGCAGAAACTGTTGTTCATTTTAACTTGTATAGACAGCAACAGCAAAAATTGGACATCCAGAGTGCATCAAACATGATTGAGAGCTTTGTTTATGGATAAGTGCTTATTTCTGCATTTCAATGTTGCAACTTGCTGAAAACTGTCCACGGTGTTCATTTCAATCAAATAGACAGCACAGCAAAAACTGGACATCCAGAGTGCATCAAACGTGATTTAGAGCTTGTGTATGGAAAAGTGCTTATTTCTGCATTTCAATGTTGCAACTTGCTGAAAACTGTCCACAATGTTCATTTCAACTCAAATAGACAGCACAGCAAAAATTGGACATCCAGAGTGCATCAAACATGATTTAGAGCTTGTGTATGGAAAAGTGCTTATTTCTGCATTTCAATGTTGCAACTTGCTGAAAACTGTCCACGGTGTTCATTTTAACTCAAATAGACAGCACACAGCAAAAATTGGACATCCAGAGTGCATCAAACATGATTTAGAGCTTGTTTATGGAAAAGTGCTTATTTCTGCATTTCAATGTTGCAACTTGCTGAAAACTGTCCACAATGTTCATTTCATCTCAAATAGACAGCACAGCAAAAAAATTGGACATCCAGAGTGCATCAAACATGATTGAGAGCTTTGTTTATGGAAAAGTGCTTATTTCTGCATTTCAATGTTGCAATTTGCTGAAAACTGTCCACAATGTTCATTTCAACTCAAATAGACAGCACAGCAAAAATTGGACATCCAGAGTGCATCAAACATGACTGAGAGCTTGTGTATGGAAAAGTGCTTATTTCTGCATTTCAATGTTGCAATTTGCTGAAAACTGTCCACAATGTTCATTTCAACTCAAATAGACAGCACAGCAAAAATTGGACATCCAGAGTGCATCAAACGTGATTTAGAGCTTGTGTATGGAAAAGTGCTTATTTCTGCATTTCAATGTTGCAACTTGCTGAAAACTGTCCACACTGTTCATTTAGACAGCACAGCAAAAACTGGACATCCAGAGTGCATCAAACGTGATTTAGAGCTTGTGTATGGAAAAGTGCTTATTTCTGCATTTCAATGTTGCAATTTGCTGAAAACTGTCCACAATGTTCATTTCAACTCAAATAGACAGCACAGCAAAAATTGGACATCCAGAGTGCATCAAACATGACTGAGAGCTTTGTTTATGGAAAAGTGCTTATTTCTGCATTTCAATGTTGCAATTTGCTGAAAACTGTCCACAATGTTCATTTCATCTCAAATACACAGCACAGCAAAAATTGTACATCCAGAGTGCATCAAACATGATTTAGAGCTTGTGTATGGAAAAGTGCTTATTTCTGCATTTCAATGTTGCAACTAGCAGAACACTGTCAACGGGGTTCATTTTAACTTGTATAGACAGCAACAGCAAAAATTGGACATCCAGAGTGCATCAAACATGATTTAGAGCTTGTGTATGGAAAAGTGCTTATTTCTGCATTTCAATGTTGCAACTTGCTGTAGACAGCACAGCAAAAATTTCCAGAGTGCATCAAACATGATTGAGAGCTTTGTTTATGGAAAGTGCTTATTTCTGCATTTCAATGTTGCAACTTGCTGAAAACTGTCCACGGTGTTCATTTCAATTCGAATAGATAGCACAACAAACATTGGACATCCAGAGTGCATCAAACGTGATTTAGAGCTTGTGTATGGAAAAGTGCTTATTTCTGCATTTCAATGTTGCAACTTGCTGAAAACTGTCCACGGTGTTCATTTTAATTAGAATAGATAGCACAACAAACATTGGACATCCAGAGTGCATCAAACGTGATTTAGAGCTTGTGTATGGAAAAGTGCTTATTTCTGCATTTCAATGTTGCAACTTGCTGAAAACTGTCAACAATGTTCATTTCATCTCAAATACACAGCACAGCAAAAATTGGACATCCAGAGTGCATCAAACGTGATTTAGAGCTTGTGTATGGAAAAGTGCTTATTTCTGCATTTCAATGTTGCAACTTGCTGAAAACTGTCCACGGTGTTCATTTCAATTCAGACAGATAGCACAACAAACATTGGACATCCAGAGTAGATCAACATTTTTAGAGCTTGTTTATGGAAAAAAACGTTTTATCTGTATTTCAATGATGCAAATTGCTGAAAACTGTCAACACTGTTCATTTAGACAGCACAGCAAAAACTGGACATCCAGAGTGCATCAAACGTGATTTAGAGCTTGTGTATGGAAAAGTGCTTATTTCTGCATTTCAATGTTGCAACTTGCTGAAAACTGTCGACACTGTTCATTTAGACAGCACAGCAAAAACTGGACATCCAGAGTGCATCAAACGTGATTTAGAGCTTGTGTATGGAAAAGTGCTTATTTCTGCATTTCAATGTTGCAATTTGCTGAAAACTATCCACAATGTTCATTTCATCTCAAATACACAGCACAGCAAAAATTGGACATCCAGAGTGCATCAAACGTGATTTAGAGCTTGTGTATGGAAAAGTGCTTATTTCTGCATTTCAATGTTGCAACTTGCTGAAAACTGTCCACAATGTTCATTTCAACTCAAATAGACAGCACAGCAAAAAATTGGACATCCAGAGTGCATCAAACATGATTGAGAGCTTTGTTTATGGAAAAGTGCTTATTTCTGCATTTCAATGTTGCAATTTGCTGAAAACTGTCCACAATGTTCATTTCAACTCAAATAGACAGCACAGCAAAAATTGGACATCCAGAGTGCATCAAACATGACTGAGAGCTTTGTTTATGGAAAAGTGCTTATTTCTGCATTTCAATGTTGCAACTTGCTGAAAACTGTCCACACTGTTCATTTAGACAGCACAGCAAAAACTGGACATCCAGAGTGCATCAAACGTGATTTAGAGCTTGTGTATGGAAAAGTGCTTATTTCTGTATTTCAATGTTGCAACTTGCTGAAAACTGTCCACAATGTTCATTTCAACTCAAATAGACAGCACAGCAAAAATTGGACATCCAGAGTGCATCAAACATGATTGAGAGCTTTGTTTATGGAAAAGTGCTTATTTCTGCATTTCAATGTTGCAATTTGCTGAAAACTGTCCACAATGTTCATTTCAACTCAAATAGACAGCACAGCAAAAATTGGACATCCAGAGTGCATCAAACATGATTGAGAGCTTTGTTTATGGAAAAGTGCTTATTTCTGCATTTCAATGTTGCAACTTGCAGAAAACTGTCAACGGGGTTCATTTTAACTTGTATAGACAGCAACAGCAAAAATTGGACATCCAGAGTGCATCAAACATGATTGAGAGCTTGTTTATGGAAAAACGCTTCTGTATTTCAATGTTGCAACTTGCTGAAAACTGTGTTCTTATTTCTGCATCAAACATGATTGAGAGCAATGCTTATTTTGCATTTCAATGTTGCAACTTGCTGAAAACTGTCCACGGTGTTCATTTCAATTCGAATAGATAGCACAACAAACATTGGACATCCAGAGTGCATCAAACGTGATTTAGAGCTTGTGTATGGAAAAGTGCTTATTTCTGCATTTCAATGTTGCAACTTGCTGAAAACTGTCCACAATGTTCATTTCAACTCAAATAGACAGCACAGCAAAAATTGTACATCCAGAGTGCATCAAAACATGATTTAGAGCTTGTGTATGGAAAAGTGCTTATTTCTGCATTTCAATGTTGCAACTAGCAGAACACTGTCAACGGGGTTCATTTTAACTTGTATAGACAGCAACAGCAAAAATTGGACATCCAGAGTGCATCAAACATGATTTGAGAGCTTTGTTTATGGAAAGTGCTTATTTCTGCATTTCAATGTTGCAACTTGCTGAAAACTGTCCACGGTGTTCATTTCAATTCAATAGATAGCACAACAAACATTGGACATCCAGAGTGATCAACATTTTTAGAGCTTGTTTATGGAAAAAGTGCTTTTTCTGTATTTCAATGATGCAATTGCTGAAAACTGTCAACACTGTTCATTTAGACAGCACAGCAAAAACTGGACATCCAGAGTGCATCAAACGTGATTTAGAGCTTGTGTATGGAAAAGTGCTTATTTCTGCATTTCAATGTTGCAACTTGCTGAAAACTGTCCACACTGTTCATTTAGACAGCACAGCAAAAACTGGACATCCAGAGTGCATCAAACGTGATTTAGAGCTTGTGTATGGAAAAGTGCTTATTTCTGCATTTCAATGTTGCAATTTGCTGAAAACTATCCACAATGTTCATTTCATCTCAAATACACAGCACAGCAAAAACTGGACATCCAGAGTGCATCAAACGTGATTTAGAGCTTGTGTATGGAAAAGTGCTTATTTCTGCATTTCAATGTTGCAACTTGCTGAAAACTGTCCACAATGTTCATTTCAACTCAAATAGACAGCACAGCAAAAATTGGACATCCAGAGTGCATCAAACATGATTGAGAGCTTTGTTTATGGAAAAGTGCTTATTTCTGCATTTCAATGTTGCAACTTGCTGAAAACTGTCCACACTGTTCATTTCAACTCAAATAGACAGCACAGCAAAAATTGGACATCCAGAGTGCATCAAACATGACTGAGAGCTTTGTTTATGGAAAAGTGCTTATTTCTGCATTTCAATGTTGCAACTTGCTGAAAACATGATTTAGACAGCACAGCAAAAATTGGACATCCAGAGTGCATCAAACATGATTTAGAGCTTGTGTATGGAAAAGTGCTTATTTCTGTATTTCAATGTTGCAACTTGCTGAAAACTGTCCACAATGTTCATTTCAACTCAAATAGACAGCACAGCAAAAATTGGACATCCAGAGTGCATCAAACATGATTTAGAGCTTGTTTATGGAAAAGTGCTTATTTCTGCATTTCAATGTTGCAACTTGCTGAAAACTGTCAACAATGTTCATTTCAACTCAAATAGACAGCACAGCAAAATTGGACATCCAGAGTGCATCAAACATGATTGAGAGCTTTGTTTATGGAAAAGTGCTTATTTCTGCATTTCAATGTTGCAATGCTGAAAACTGTGTTCATTTAGACAGCACAGCAAAAATTGGACATCCAGAGTGCATCAAAATGATTTAGAGCTATGGAAAAGTGCTTATTTCTGCATTTCAATGTTGCAACTTGTCCACAATGTTCATTTCAACTCAAAAACAGAGTGCATCAAAACATGATTTAGAGCTTGTGTATGGAAAAGTGCTTATTTCATTTTGCAACTTGCTGAAAACTGTCCACAATGTTCATTTCAATTCAAATAGATAGCACAGCAAAATTGGACATCCAGAGTGCATCAAACGTGATTTAGAGCTTTGTGTATGGAAAAGTGCTTATTTCTGCATTTCAATGTTGCAATTTGCTGAAAACTGTCCACAATGTTCATTTCAACTCAAATAGACAGCACAGCAAAAATTGGACATCCAGAGTGCATCAAACATGATTTAGAGCTTGTTTATGGAAAAGTGCTTATTTCTGCATTTCAATGTTGCAATTTGCTGAAAACTGTCCACAATGTTCATTTCATCTCAAATAGACAGCACAGCAAAAATTGGACATCCAGAGTGCATCAAACATGATTTAGAGCTTTGTATGGAAAAGTGCTTATTTCTGCATTTCAATATTGCAACTTGCTGAAAACTGTCCACGGTGTTCATTTCAATTCAGACAGATAGCACAACAAACATTGGACATCCAGAGTAGATCAACATTTTTAGAGCTTGTTTATGGAAAAAAACGTTTTATCTGTATTTCAATGATGCAAATTGCTGAAAACTGTCAACACTGTTCATTTAGACAGCACAGCAAAAACTGGACATCCAGAGTGCATCAAACGTGATTTAGAGCTTGTGTATGGAAAAGTGCTTATTTCTGCATTTCAATGTTGCAACTTGCTGAAAACTGTCGACACTGTTCATTTAGACAGCACAGCAAAAACTGGACATCCAGAGTGCATCAAACGTGATTTAGAGCTTGTGTATGGAAAAGTGCTTATTTCTGCATTTCAATGTTGCAATTTGCTGAAAACTATCCACAATGTTCATTTCATCTCAAATACACAGCACAGCAAAAATTGGACATCCAGAGTGCATCAAACGTGATTTAGAGCTTGTGTATGGAAAAGTGCTTATTTCTGCATTTCAATGTTGCAAACTTGCTGAAAACTGTCCACAATGTTCATTTCAACTCAAATAGACAGCACAGCAAAAATTGGACATCCAGAGTGCATCAAACATGATTGAGAGCTTTGTTTATGGAAAAGTGCTTATTTCTGCATTTCAATGTTGCAATTTGCTGAAAACTGTCCACAATGTTCATTTCAACTCAAATAGACAGCACAGCAAAAATTGGACATCCAGAGTGCATCAAACATGACTGAGAGCTTTGTTTATGGAAAAGTGCTTATTTCTGCATTTCAATGTTGCAATTTGCTGAAAACTGTCCACAATGTTCATTTCATCTCAAATACACAGCACAGCAAAAATTGGACATCCAGAGTGCATCAAACATGATTGAGAGTTTTGTTTATGGAAAAGTGCTTATTTCTGCATTTCAATGTTGCAACTTGCTGAAAACTGTCCACGGTGTTCATTTCAATTCGAATAGATAGCACAACAAACATTGGACATCCAGAGTGCATCAAACATTTTAGAGCTTGTTTATGGAAAAAACGTTTTTCTGCATTTCAATTTTGCAACTTGCTGAAAACTGTCCACACTGTTCATTTAGACAGCACAGCAAAAACTGGACATCCAGAGTGCATCAAACGTGATTTAGAGCTTGTGTATGGAAAAGTGCTTATTTCTGCATTTCAATGTTGCAACACTGTCAAGGGGTTCACTGTTCATTTAGACAGCACAGCAAAAACTGGACATCCAGAGTGCATCAAACGTGATTTAGAGCTTGTGTATGGAAAAGTGCTTATTTCTGCATTTCAATGTTGCAATTTGCTGAAAACTATCCACAATGTTCATTTCATCTCAAATACACAGCACAGCAAAAATTGGACATCCAGAGTGCATCAAACGTGATTTAGAGCTTGTGTATGGAAAAGTGCTTATTTCTGCATTTCAATGTTGCAACTTGCTGAAAACTGTCCACAATGTTCATTTCAACTCAAATAGACAGCACAGCAAAAAATTGGACATCCAGAGTGCATCAAACATGATTTGAGAGCTTGTTTATGGAAAAGTGCTTATTTCTGCATTTCAATGTTGCAATTTGCTGAAAAACTGTCCACAATGTTCATTTCAACTCAAATAGACAGCACAGCAAAAATTGGACATCCAGAGTGCATCAAACATGATTGAGAGCTTTGTTTATGGAAAAGTGCTTATTTCTGCATTTCAATGTTGCAATTTGATGAAAACAGTCCACAATGTTCATTTCATCTCAAACACAGCACAGCAAAAATTGACATGCAGAGTGCATCAAACATGATTGAGAGTTTTGTTTA